>NW_020172779.1:5547565-5572477 GCF_003031525.2 Neophocaena asiaeorientalis asiaeorientalis
TAGACCCATCCTTTGAAGTTTTTTTAAAATGTGACAAAATATTTTTTTTTTTTTTTTTTTTTTTGTGGTACGCGGGCCTCATCACTGCTGTGGCCTGTCCCGTTGCGGAGCACAGGCTCCGGACGCGCAGGCTCAGCAGCCATGGCTCATGGGCCCAGCCGCTCCGCGGCATGTGGGATCTTCCCAGACCGGGGCACGAACCTGCGTCCCCTACATCGGCAGTCGGACTCTCAACCACTGCGCCACCAAGGAAGCCCCACAAGATAGTTTTATGTCATACTGTGATTAGAGATTTATCTGTTGAGACGAACCTACATTTTTCTTATTTCATACTTTATATTTCTGAGAAGTTTTAAGTTTTTAGTAACTGTTATTGATGCTTTCTTACAGCTATTATTGAGCATTAGTTCTCTAAACACATTGTGTGTTTTTAAATAGGTTTGTCTCGTCCAGTGAACACCGTGATAAATACCACGGATACATGGATACACCAGATTTATAATGTCATATTTGTTTTTTGTTTTATGTGCAATGTAGAAATAAATATATACTGTTGTGTTTTATGACATTTTAGTAAGGATCAACTGTGTATTACAGTTTTGATCCTTAAATGAGTGTTGGATTTGTTAACTTCATGATTTTCTTCACTCAGCAGTTGTTTATTGAGCACTATCTTTATGCCAAGCACGGCAATATTTACTGATAATAAGAAAGTGAGATTTGATCTTTTTCATTGAAATACAGGGAGGAACAGGAATGCAAATAGTCATGATAGTCTGTGATAAGTGCTGTTATGAAATTCCATACAGAACTGTGTGGGAACAATTGAGGAGAGCAGTTCTCCTTTTGAAGATAAGAATTCATTCAATCTGTGTATATGTGTGTACATATGTGTATATTTGACGTTAAAACTAATAAATAATAATAGGAAAATCTGTTCATCTGTAGTATTAAGGGTAATTACTCATAATTCAAGGGGATGTTGAGATTAAATGAACACATGATAGCAACTTCTTCAGAGACTGACTTAATGAATGTTCTATAATATTAGTAGATAAAAGCAGCAATATAAACTTTGCATTTTTGCCTGTTTGGCTTGTAGCTAACTACAACCATTAAATCTAAGTCAAATTTAAAACCCTATATTTAATTATCATAAACTTTTATTTATAGAAGTTGTCAGAAAATTGCCGAATACCTTTCTGCTAATATTGTATCTTTACAAGATCTCATAAATGCTATTGATTCAAAAGAGTTATGGAGGGGAAAGATTCAGATATGGGAAAGGAAGGTAAGTGGATTTCTGTTATCACAGTTTGCAAAGCAGGCCTTTCGACCTTATTTACAACACAGATAGTTTAAATGAATCCTAATGAAAAGGTACCATATGAAGATGTTCTAGAAAAGCACTATCTAAATAGAACTTTCTTCATTAATGGAAATGTTCCAAATTTATCCTTATACAGTAGTCCACTGACTTCATGTTGCTACTAGCACTTTATACTTGACTACTTCAAACACAGAACTGAATCTTTTACTATATTTTACTTTAATTAATTTAAATTTAAATCGTGACTGTGATTGTTTTGGGCACTGCAGTTCTAGAATGTAACATTCTTTTAAAGCAGAATTTAACATTAGTTGAGTTCATGTTTATCCAAGCTGCTTTAGTTCATTGCATATGTAAACTGGAAAACTGCTTAGAACATGTTTTCTTACCTATGATACCACCTTAAGTGATCAGTGCTTTCTGCTAACCAGCTGATTTTGAACAATTTTTTTTTTAACCTTACTAGACCCCAGATTTCTCAACTATAAGATGAGAATATTAGATTAGTGGAACCCCGCTAATGTTAAATTTCTATGAGGCTCCAATTCTATTTTGCGATCCCTTACTGTGAATGAATATGTTTGGTGGTTTTTATAAGCTGTGTCCATGTTGAAATCAGTGTTCCTGGTATTTTATGTGTTTCTGTCTATAGGCAAAACTAAAAGAAAATTTCTTAATGTTTGTTTAGTATGGGAGCACGAGTAGATCGTTGTGTTCCTATAAAGATTTATTGTACTAATTACTAGACTTTTTTTTCCTTTTCAATTCACTCTTAATTATAGTTGAATAAAACTTCTAATAAGACAACAGGAATTAATGTGGCTGGGCCCTTCTTGTTGATTTGCACGCCAGCTCTTCTTTATCTCGGGGAGGTTAAATCTGCAGATAAATCTTCTTTGGAAGTGGTTTTAGTGTAAACAAGTCATATAGCCTACAAGAAGAATGCAGGATACAATTAGCTAGGAGAATTACTTTTGTATACATTTTTTGAAATTGCATGTTTACATACAGACAGATAATGGCAGGGTTCTGTGATTCTTTTATTCTTTTATGGATAAGAAATTAAGTGTCTGTATCTCCCCAGGCTGCATTTAAAACTTGAAATCACTTTTTTTGGTGGAGAATAGCTTTTAGCCTAGGGGCATTATAGTGATTAAGGACATAGATTCTAGAGTTAGATTGCCTGCTTTCAAATCCTAATTCTGTTTCTTGCTAGTTTTGTGTGAAATGTTAGATAATATTTAGGCTCTTGGTGCCACAGTTATCTTTATCTGTAAGATAGGTGTAATAGTAGTTCCTAACTCAGATTTTTATGAGGTTTAAATTATTTAAAGCACAAAGTAACCATTCAGTAAGTGTTACCTATCATTGTCATTACCGTTACTGTTAGTACCCCTATTATTACTACTTCTGCAGGAATTGATCTTTTTATCAACAACTTATATTGAAAGCAAACTATGTGTGAGGCACTAAGGATCTAGTGGTGAATGAGACAAGCAAGTTCTATTTTTGCAGAACTTAAGACAGTAGGAAGCAGGTACTGAACAACTATATGGAAAGGGGTTTGCTTTGTTCTCTGGTTGCGGAGAATGTGCTTAGTATCCTCTTGTGGGCTAGTGAAAGGCCAAGGAGAGCTTTTCATGAAAAATTTATGTGAAAGTTGAAATACGAATGATATGTACATAAATGGAAGAACTGCATTTTGAACTGAGGATCAAAAATAAATTTACATATGGTTTTCCTCTCAACTTTTATATTGCGATAAGATGTATTAATCTTTGTAACTTAATTCATGACGCCTGTAACTGTGTTCTCTTCGTTTCTTTTCAGTTTGGATGCGAAATTAGTTTTCCTGAATTTTGTTTAAAGGGAGTCACACCTAAGAATTTTAGTACGTCTAATTTAAAAACTTGCTTTCTTGACAAAAAGATAATACCATCAAAAGATAAGAGTATTTTGCCAAAGGTAATCTATGTTTAATTGTTTTTGCCATCATCTATTCATGAATATTTGATAAGATATGTTTGAATCTTCAATTAACATTACTAATATACGTGCTTAAGTGTGCTCGCTTGCATAACTTTTACTATAATTATAATTAAGTGCTTAGATTATACTGTATTATCAGTGTTGAATGTTGGCAAAACTATCATTGTTTTAAATTGTTTTCAAAATGGAACGATCCTAACTTTAGATCAGTATAGGCCTGAAACCACTTTTTTTTTTTTGCGGTACGCGGGCCTCTCACTGTCGTGGCCTCTCCCGTTGTGGAGCACAGGCTCCGGACGCGCAGGCTCAGCGGCCATGGCTCACGGGCCCAGCCGCTCCGCGGCATGTGGGATCTTCCCGGACCGGGGCACGAACCCGTGTCCCCTGCATCGGCAGGCGGACTCTCAACCACTGTGCCACCAGGGAAGGACCTGAAACCACTTTTGATTTGAACTTTACCATGTGACCTTTCTAAGACTCAGTTTGAAGGGAGTATGATACAGTGGAAAGAGAACAGGCTTTGATGTTAGGTAGACCTGGGTTTGAAACCTGACTTTGTCACCTATGAGGTATTGTCACCTTGGGTAGATTGATTAATTCATTTATGAAATGGAGATAGTAATAAACACTTATCTTACAAAGTTATGAGGGTTAAATGAAGTAAGAGATTAGCATCTGATATAGTACCTGACATTTGCTTCATTTACAGTTTAAGAGGTATTGATTCTTGTCCCATGTCTCCATAGATTTATTCTTAAAATGCAAGTAATTATAAAGTATAATAATTAAAAGGGGTTTGGTTCGCTTTTTTTTTTTCACATTGGACAAATAATATAAGAAGAAGTATTTATATAGAAGCACTTTAGAAATTCACTTTGAAGGATGCATTTCAAGAATGCGCAAAACATAGTGGTCATGAAGTTGCAAGGATGTCAGATTGATGGGTAATATTTTCTGATCAAAGGGTGGTACAAAGACATATTTCTGATGTTGACACATTTCCCAATAGTTCAGAGTTACTTACTTTAAGTAACTTACCATGACCATCTTTCACAGGAATATTAAATTCTTTTCTAAAGATTATAATCATAAGATTGATGACCTCAACTTTTCTTCTTTGGTAGTACACCATTCGAGTATGAATAATGTGTCTGATTTTTGCTGCTATTGAGAGAAATTTAGGGTTCAACGTCTTAAATAAATGTAAGCCTCTCTCTCTATGCATAAACAAATACATGCATACATATATATAAATACACACTAGGTGTGTTGTGTATTTATGTGTACATACACATACATACACATAATCATATATGATGAAATTACTCAGCTTTCTGCAAGTTTAAAACTTTGTGTGTTTGAAGATATGTTTGCTTTTCTTTGCCCTTCTTGTGAAGCACTCTAGCCCCAACTCTTGAATTACCTTCTTCACTAGCTCACTCTTAGTTTAGTTTTAGACTCTATCCAAAGAAATACTGAATTTTATTTCTCTGAGTGGAGCTTTCTTTGTTAATTTGTATTCTTGTTTTACTAGTTCTCTCTTTAATTACTTTAGTATTTCCTCCAAGGACTTTGTTTTGTTTTTTGTTTTTTTTTTTATCTCAGCATACCAAAGTTCATCCTGGAGTGTCTTTTCTTTCTCTTTCTCAGTTTCGCAGACCCTCTTCAACATCCTAGCCTCCTGGCTTATCTGTCTGTCTTCTTAGAGATAAACAGGAAAAGTTGAGAACTCTTGTCCTTTGTTGCTTGCCTCTTTCTATACTCATTTTCCTCCTGTTAAAACTCTTTCCAGTTAGTAAGAAATCTCCGTATCTCTCCACTCGGAAAGGTAGAATTGATATGGAAGAAATTCTTATCTTTGATAGAGAATTAAGTGTTTGCCTTGCATAATATGTAAATACGTGCTTTTTAAGACCCATTTTAAAGATTTAAACCCTGAACACTAATTTGTTCACTTTCATTTTACTTATAGTATTTAAAGTCTTATATAATTTTAATTTCTTTTTTAGGTTTTTCATTATTATGGCCCTGCTTTAGAATTTGTGCAGATGATAAAATTATCAGACCTACCTTCCTGCTATATGTCAGACATTGAATTTGAGTTGTATCCTTTTCATTTACATGTTCATTATAGATCACAATTTTTCTGTGTCAAGTAAGACTGTTTCCTGGTACCACCACATTTAAATATTTGCCCATACTTTTGTTGTTGTTTTTCTTTTTTATAATATCAGTATACTTTTCATTGCCGTTGCTTTAAGAGAAATTCTACAACTTGCAAAAAAAGAATACTGCTTCAGGCACGATATTTATGCCTCTAGAATAGGCAGAAGACTTCCTGAAATTATTACTCATTGCTTATGGGGTAGGTAAGAGAGAGAAATGTTAGGGATCTGTGAAAAAAAACAAAATAATTTATGTACTATTGGAATGTTCAGATGTTTCTCTTGCCATTGGCAGGATAGATACAAGTGCCAGTCCACTGTATCTTTTTAAATACTTAAGTAAATAAGAATGCTATCACATATGTCTGTAAATATCCAACATATTTTAAACTCTTTTTTAAGAAAATATATCTAAGAAGTTTTAGGAACAGATCTAAGAACAATATTTTATATAAAAAGAATTTGTTGTTGGCCAGAAATGAAACCCTAGTACAGTGTTCTTGAATTTTTATTCAGAAGCTCCAGTTTGTACAAATCTCTGGTTCTAATAGTTTAGAGTAATGCTATTTATAGTATCACTATTTCTTGATGTATTTTCAGAATCAGGAAAATTATTGTCCTTGGAAAGGAGTAATTGTGAGTTCCCACAGATAAAAATTTTGATCAGTGAATTTAAGCACCTTGTGAATTGGAGAATCAAACTTATTTTAGGGAGTTGAATTATTTGACAATTACCATTTCATCATTTCTTTAACTCCTTAGTGCAGAGGACTGACAAAAAACAATACCAAACAGAATTCCAAGTTGCTGTTGGAGCAGATTTCTTCCCTGTGTGGCAAGGTATAGAGGATGTTTTTTTGTTTTTGTTGTGTTTTTAACTTAACATTTACAGATGTGTGAGAAAAGGGAATGTATTTTTAAAAATCTGTTTCTGTGTGATGATTTAGTTTCTTTAACTTAACATAAGGTTTTGGTCCTAATTCATGTTAAGATACTTTGGACTTTTCATAATAACCCCAAAGTCTTCTGCAGACATGAAGTGGTTTTTTTTTTTTACAAGAGCTTTTCAAAAATAAGCTTCATGACTGATAATTCTTTTAGAACACATTAGATTATTGTTAACCTACCCCTTTCACATCTGATTTCAGTTCTGTGGCAAGATATGTATATGCTTGCATTATCTTTTTCATGGTAGGATGGGTAGGTGGAGGTGAGAAAAATGTCTAAAACCTCACTAAATTATCATTTGTAAGTTTTCAGTTCTTTTTTAATTTTGGTGATGTTTAGAAGATTTTCAGCTATTTCATTAGTTTATATATATATATATAAAACATATATAATGATATGGTAGAATTGGTATATTTAAAAATTGTTTTAACTACAACATAAAGAATTTTAAGTGGACTCATATAAAGTCAAGTACAGTTTTCAATAGGAAAAACTAAAATTTTCTTTCTTATTTGCTCAACTACCTTGTTTCTATGAAAACAATTTTTAATGCACAAAATGTTCATTGGCAATATTTACATAACATTTTCTTATTATTTTAACAAGTACTCTATTATCAAATAGTTCTGCAGGGAGAAAAATGATTGTTATCATTATGGTTTCCCCATGGCACTATTAATCAAATCTGGGTTATAGTTCCCTTAGAAAATTGATGTAGTAAAGGAAATATGATTTTGGCCTTAAGATGCTTGGCTATATAATAACTTAAAATTTTGACTTGCAGCCTCAAAATTTTGACTTGCAGCAGTGTATCAGAGTATTTATTTGATGAAATGGCCTTTAAAGGAACAGTCTGAAGATAATGTTAGCCTGTTTTTTCACCTCTGAAGTACCCAATGTGCTACATTTTGAAATTTAAAATTTCTTTTTTTGTTTATTCAACATTAGTTCTACTTTATGCATTGTATTAGATATTAGGGCTCCAATGATGGATTGTACAGATGAAGACTCTGCCCTCATGGAACTTACATTTTGGTAGGAAAAATAGAAAATAAGAGCTATGAAGAAAATAAGCAGGCTGAGATAGGGTAGTAGGGTGGAGGGTGTACTTTAAACAGGCTAATAAGATCGTACATCTCTACAGAAATTTGCACACAGAAGTCTTGTGAAGTGGTATAGTTAAAAAAAAAAACAGAAAAAGAAAAAGCACTAAGAATAAAAACAAACAAACAACTCTGTTCATATTTTAACCCAAGTAGCTAAATAGTTCACTATGTAACCCTATCCAGGAAATGAGAATGTCATGTATCATTAATCATCTCACCTATATTATCAAATAAGGGAGGGAGGGAATATGATATAGTAGAAAGTCTCAAGTAAAAGAACATGTACTTTAGAAAACTTTGATTTAAGTCCTAGCTCTGCCACTCACTGGTTTATAGCTTTTTAAATTGTGAACTGGAAATAATAATTCCTGTTTTGCCTATTTCAAAAAGTTGTAATGAAAACCAAATTGGAATATATTTTATAAACTGTACAGTATGGTACAAATGATGGTTGCTATCTAATTCTTCTCTTTGAAGTTTATGTGGCCCAAATGATAGACACACTTAAGTGAAACATTTTCCTGAAATTTATAAAGCACTAGATATCCTCTAGATATTTTGAAGTTATGATGAAATTTTTAGGAATTAGTTTTATAGGTAATGTTTCAAGTCAAATTCAGACATATACCTATAATTTAACTTGGGTATAAAATAATTCTTAACCCATCTAGATATTGAAGATAGGCAACTCTAATCCTAGAAGAAAGCTAAACTATTGATATCTATTAATATAGTATTTTCAATTGTTTTATTTTAAATTTGTTGTATTAGATTGTCATTTTTATTGCTTCTTGGACAATGACTGAAATATTGGACTACACTTTATCAGTCGGGGACAAATAAATAGAACTTTAATTATATGTTCCAACTTTAATTCAGCAAAGGGATAACTTTTAGAAACATACATTATGTAATTTGGCTAAATCTCTAAATGTGAAGCAGTTCACTGTCCTTTTACACTGTGTCATAGTTAGTCTTTTACATTTTTGAAAAAAAAAATTGAATTCCACGGTCATTCCTTGAAATAATCTCAGTGCTTTATAACATGGTTTTCATTTATTTATTCAACTTTTCTTTTTTCTTTTTGGACTGCCTGCCAGCCAGTTGCTTGTTGCAACTGGAGAGAATACTGGAGAGAATAAAGTGGACAAGTTCCCTCCTTGGGAAGCTATCAAAGTGCTTAAATTCTAGTGCTTTATGTGATCCTAAGTCAACTTTTGAGCTTAAAAAAGATGTTTGATTAGCCTCAGAATAAAAATAAAAGGCTTTTAGAGGAAAACTTATTTTATTAGATTAGAAAAGGCAAGATAGGGTTGTTAGGGAATCATGATGTCTATTAATCACATGGACAGGGAATATTTTTATTAAAGAGGAGAATTTATAAGGCTAAAAACATGATTGCCATAGTGCCTGCTTGTTTGGGGGTTTGCCTACTGAAAAGATTGAATCAAAGTTTTGAAACTTGGGTTTGAAATGTTATTTGGCTGTTAAATTTTGGAATAGAATGTTAACATAAAAGGATCATCCTTAAGTCTCTCAAAGTATATCTAATGATTAGTGTATGAGTGAGAACAAGTTATCAGAATCCAAGTTTGTTGTGAATGTAGTGTAAACTATTGACATAAATTTATTTTGTAGGGAATTATAGCTTATGGGATTTAGAAAAGTTTATTTTCATATTTGTAGCAAATGTTTAATCAAAAATAGGCTGTCTCAGAAATGTGGTCACTTCCTTTGCTGATGGGTCAGGACACATTTATGTCAGGCTATAAATTATGCAATGAACTGCATTTAGTATCTTTACATTGTTAAGCTGTAACTATAATTGTAACAGTTTTATAATTGTTAAGCTATAATTGGGCCCTGATCTGGCATACTCACATTACAGCTTTGTCACCCTTTGGGCCAGACAGTTTTGTTATGCATTTTGGTCTAAGAAGTCTTAAGCAAGAAGGAAGGACTAGGACTTAGTGTTTAGGAAATTAAATATATAGCTTTTATAGTTAATGATTATTTTCCATTCCTAAATATTTTTATTTTTAATGTCTAATGCTTGACTATGTAAAATACATTTGACTTAAAATTAAAAGGTTATGGCTATAATAATCAACAAAAATAAGCATATTTAATTTTACCTTCCTTGTTTTACTCCCGATAAACTTATTTTCATATTCGTTAGTTAAGAATACGTAAGTAAAAATAATAAATGGCAACTAAAAGTATTAATTAACTTTGTGTCACATATCTCATGTAACCCTTCTATCTACATAGGACAGTTAAAAGTGATTTTGCATTAGATTTGAGAGTGATAGCAAATGCCTTGCCTAAATTTCCGCAAAAGTAAAAAAAAAAAAATGTATGTATTGGGATGTGCTGATTTTGTAGCTTACATTTATATATTATGGTGGGTTTGGGGGGACAAATATTTAACAAACATCTGTGTGCCCAGCACTGGGAATACAAAGATGAATAAGTTGAGTTTGCTCATCAATCAGTTAGAAGCTGCTGTATGTTTTCTGTCATATGATTCATGGTTTCTCTAAATTTTGTACCTACTGGCATTAAATCTCTGATATCTAGCAACAAAAGTTTTGAAATTGCCTTTAGATTCTAATTTTGAAGCCAGACCAATAATCCATCCAGTCAAAAGTTTATAAAATTATAACTCGGTATGACAAAATCTTTTGAGGATAGAATTCGTGACCTCTCATTGATTTCCAGATATACGAAGAAATTATACCCACAACCTAAATTTAAACATTGTGAATACGGTTTTCAGAGATACATGACTCAGTGGAAGTAAAATGGATACCTGTAACTTTGAATCCTTTCTCTGTTTTCTGGCTTTTTTTTTTTTTTTTGGTGGAGGTAGGGCAGTGTTCTTGTGTTTTTCTTTTTTTAGTTTTTATAGTGGAATTCTTGGGAAAGAATGTGACTAAATACGTGTTATGTAGGTGAAATATGAGTGGAAAATTGTCAGATGACGCTATTTTAGAGTTGATTTCATTGTGCAGTCACTAAAAATATGTTCTGTTTTTATCCAGGTTGGTGCTCTTTTTGTATTGCCATGTACCATTAGTAGCATACTTACTCCTCCTCCCAGCCAGCTCAGTTCAAGAAAATGGAAGGAATATATAGCTAGAAAGCCTAAGACAATCAGTGGTAAGTAGTAAATTTTTAAGTTTTAATGGTGCCACATAAATAATGTATTTATCAACTTTGAAATGGAGATAACATTTCTTTATGAGAAAATATATTATTACTACTGATTAAGAGGACCCGTATCATTTTAAGATGTTTTTCTTATCTAACAACCTACTGCAACAGAAAGTATATGCAACGTTATTCATTCATAAAATATCAGTGTTCTAAAGGCAGAAATTTTGGTTAATTAGATAGTTAATTATATTAAACATGGGCTTCTTAGAGACATTTCAGGAATAAAATTTATGGAAATAGATTAATTTATTATATGGTATATTAAAAAAACAAACTTGTGATTACAATTTTCTGTAGAATTTATTTAACAGCCTTTTATATGCTATGCAGTATTCTAAGTACTTTAGAAATCTTGATTCATTTAATTTTTATAATAACGTTATAAACTTAAAATAACCTTATAAACATTTAACAGATGAGGAAATTGGGACTTGGAGAAGTTACAGAGCTATTAACTGGCAGAAACAGGATGTGAACCAAGATTCTGCCAATTAATAGCTCTAACATCTCCAAGGATTTGAACCTAGGCACTCTGCTCTTAACCCCTGCACTGTGTTGCCTCTCTAATAATCTATTACATTCAAGATGTCATTAATTTCTATTATAAAATCAGATTATTTAAATCCAATCTCTAATACTTCATTAAGTAATTGCAGGTCAAAATGTTAGTTACTTGTCCAAAGTCACATAGCTAAAGTGTGTTCCTTCGTACTTTGTTTCAGTGTTTTCTGTTTTAATTGAATGATGATTTGTTTAGTTTAATTCTGAGCTTATACTTAGTTTTTGTGACCCATGATATTATGGGACTAAGATCCTGGGATATTTTTCATTTTATAATATGGAATATTATTTCCTCTGTACATTAATGTGATTTTGTTTTTATATTGTTGACCTGTTTATTTTTTTGACATCTTTATTGGTGTATAATTGCTTTACAATGTTGTGTTAGTTTCTCCTGTATAACAAAGTGAATCAGCTATACATATACATATATCCCCATATCCCCTCCCTCTTGCGCCTCTCTCCCACCCTCCCTATCTCACCCCTCTAGGTGGTCACAAAGCACCGAGCTGATATCCCTGTGCTATGCAGCTGCTTCCCACTAGCTATCTATTTTACATTTGGTAGTGTATATATGTCAATGCTACTCTCTCACTTTGTCTCAGCTTACCCCTCTCCCTCCCCATGTCCTCACATCCATTCTCTGCATCTGTGTCTTTATTCCTGTCCTGCCCCTAGGTTCATCAGAACCATTTTTTTTTAATTCCATATATTTGCATTAGCATATGGTATTTGTTTTTCTCTTTCTGACTTACTTCACTCTGTATGACAGACTCTATGTCCATCCACCTCACTACAAATAACTCAATTTCATTTCTTTTTATGGCTGAGTAATATTCTGTTGTATATATGTGGCACATCTTCTTTATCCATTCATCTGTTGGTGGACACTTAGGTTGCTTCCATGTCCTGGCTATTGTAAATAGTGCTGCAGTGAACATTGTGGTACATGTCTCTTTTTGAATTATGGTTTTCTCAGGGTATATGCCCAGTAGTGGGATTGCTGGGTCTATGGTAGTTCTATTTGTAGTTTTTTAAGGAACCTCCATACTGTTCTCCATAGTGGCTGTATTAATTTACATTCCCACTAACAGTGCAAGAAAAGAAAGGGTGTTACTGGCTTTTAAGAACCACTGAGAAACTTATTGATATAAAATATGACTTGATTTTTATTATACTAGAATTTTGTTTGCTAATGAAACTAATAGTGGTACTTCTCTTCATTATAGTTCATACGTTATTCGTAAAATTTGATACAACTAAAGGACACTTGGAATTTCTGCTTCTCCCATTTTACCTATATAGTAGATCCAAAGTGGATGTTTTTTTAGTGGGAGAGGGGGCATGCGAGCCAATCAATCTCTTATAAGTTGATAGTGTAAAAATAACAGATGAAAATAGAAATGTTTTGTTGTAATCATTTTCCCTTATTTCTTTAGGAAGAGCTATGGGAATTGAATAACTATGCTAATTGTAAATCTGTTAGTCTCTGTGGTATTTACATAAAAGTTATCTGATAAGTCTTCAATTAACACCTGCCAAATCTGGAGCAAAGTTTTTTAAATGACTGCATGGTCATTATGGTTAGGGGAGTTCTTTAAAATAAACATTTTTCTCTTGAGGAAAATAAGATTGTTGTAACTACAGGCTTCAGTGATTAAAGTGCTTTATAGTACCTTCATTGGGTGACAGGATTTAAAATAAATGTGGAAAGAATGTCATGGATTGAAGAGGCATATAACTTGAATTGGCAAGGTGCTAAATTGGTAAATGAATTAAGGTCACTATAACTCTTGGCAAATCTTAGTTTCAAATACAACTGGTAACAGTGTTGTTCCTTTCTGATAACCTTTATTTAAATTCCTTTTCTAGGACTGATGTTTAAGAACAGGATTACTGTTTGTATTGCTAACTAATTGCAAAAAATTTTTTTGTACTTCATGGTTTTTTGGGGGATAGTCTTTAACCCACAGTGTGTTCATATCTGTGAAATAAACTGTTATAATAAAGTTACAGTAGATTTTTTTCCTAGCATATATATATGTACACACACATACTATATATATCCTGTATATAAACACACACATATATATTATGTATATATCTCAAAATGCTAAGAACTTTTTTTGTGAGCAGAACCTTACATTCCTAAAACCTCAGCTTTATTGAGTTATAATTCACACACCATACAATTGAACCATTTAAAATACAATTGCATGGTTTTTAGTCTAATTCAGGATGGGTTAGGAGTGTGCAACCATCACCACAATCAATTTGAGGACATTTTCTTCTCCCCAGAAAGCAGCCCCACGCCCATTAGCAGTTACTCCTGATTCTCATCACCTGCTTCTCTTCCCCGCCCATAGGCAGCACTAATCTATTTCTGTCTGTGTAGATTGCCTGGACACTTGATCTAAGCGTAGTCATACGGTATGTCGTCTTTCACGACTGCCTTCTTTCAAGGATAGCATAATGTTTTCAAGGTTCATCCATGCTGTAGTATAGTACTTCATGCCTTTCTATTGCTGAATAATATCTCAGTCATTTGGATATATCACATTTTATTTATTCACACATCAGTTGAAGTGTTTGACAGTTTGGGGCTATTATAAATAATGCTGCTATAAATACGTGTGTATATATTTTTGTGTGAACATATGCTTAAAATTATTTTGGATATAAACCTAGGAATGGGATTTTTGGATTGTATATTAACTATGTGTTAAACTTTTTGAAGAATTGCCTAAATGTTTTCTAAAGTGGCAGTACCATTTTATATTCCCAGCAGCAATTTACGAGGGTTCCAGTTTCTGTACATCCTCATCAACACCTGTTATTGTCTGTATTTTTGATTATAGTCATCCAAGGGATGTGAAGTGGTATCTCTTTGTGGTCTGGATTTACGTGACCGTATTGGCCAATGATGTTAAGAATCTTTCCACTCTTTCCACATGCTTATTGGCCATTTGTATATTCTATGGAGGAATGCCTATTCAGATTCTTTACCCACTTTTTGAGTTATTTGTCTCTTTGTTATGAGTTGTAGGAGTTATTTATATATTCTAGATACAAATCCCTTATAAAATACGTGATTTACAAAAATTTTCCCTTATTTCCTGGGTTGACTTTTTTTTAATTGGTACTATTGAGCAATTAGAATACTTTAGGCAGTGATCTAAGCACTTTCCATGCAGCGTCTCACATTTAATCCTAACAGCAGCCTTGTCATATGGATACTTTTTTTTAAATTAATAAACTTTATTTTTTTAGAGCAGTTTTAGGTGCACAGCAAAACTGAGTGGAAAGCACAGAGAATTTCCATATAGCCCATGTCCCCACCCACATATAACCTCCCCCCTTATCAACATCACACATCAGAGTGGTACATTTGTTACAATTGATGAGCCTACATTGACACATTTATCACCCAAAGTCCATAGTGGATTGTCTTTTCATTCTCTTGATGATGTGCTTTGAAGGACAAAGATGCTTAATTTTCATGAAATCCAATTTTCTATTTCTTTTTGCTGTTGTTGTTGCTTGTACTTTGGGTCTCATATTTAATAGATGATTGCCTAATCTAGGGTCATGAAGACTTATGCCTTTGTCTGTTTTCTTCCAAGAATTTTAAAGTTTTACCTCTTACATTTACATCTATGATCCATTTTGAATTATTTTTTTTTACATATTGGGAGGTAGGGGGTAAGGGTCCAACTTCATTCTTTTGCATATGGATGTCCAGTTATTCTAAAACCATTTTTGAAAAGACTGTTCTTTCTCCATCAGATTGTCTTGGCACCTTTATTGAAAACCATTTGACTGTAAATGTGAGGGCATATTTCTGGACTCTCAGTTCTATTCTGTTAATCTGTATGTCTGTCCTTATACCAGTGCCTCCCTGTCTTGATTACTGTAGCTTTATAGTAAGTTCCCACACTGAGAAGTATGAATCCTTTTTCACTTTGCCCTTACTACACACTGACATTCTTCTCATTTCCTTTACATTCTTCCTCATTTCACATTTTCTTCTCAGTCCTCCCAGAATGATCATATAGTAATTTTAGATTAATGTTCATTGTTTTAATTATTATGATGATCTAATCACTATTCACAGTTGAGTCATGTACTATATTTTATTTTTCTTTCCTGTACAATAGTTTGTTTTACCTAGAGTTAATGATTTTTTTAAAAAATTTAATCACAAAGCCTTCCCCTAGTTGTGAAATTCCTTTCAGTACATTAAAGCATATTAACCATCCTATCAATCATGTATATGTAAGAAATCTCTTCTGGATCTTTATGACCTGCCTAATCTAGACTGGTTGGTTTTACTTTCCAGATTTGTTCCATAGCTTTTGGATCTAAGACTCTTTTCATCATAGAAATTTTGTTTGCTTTCTTTGTTGGTTCCTGGGATCCTTTAATCTTCCTGTTTTTTTCATTTTCCCATTTTGGTGGAGCACATTCTCTAAAATCATCCTGAGAAAAGGTGCATAGGAGGGAAGGTGCATAGGAGGGAAATTTTTGAGACCCTCTATGCCTAGAAAAGTTTTTATTCTACCGTCTCATTTTAATATAGCATTCTAGGTTGGAGAATATTTTTCCAGTGGAATTTTGAAGGCATTGTTCCCATTGTTCCCAGTTGTCCCATTGTTTTCCAGCTTTTAGTGAGGCTACTTAGAAGTCTTGTGCCATTCTCATTTTTTAAATAAGAAACCTAAGTTTTCTCTTGTATTTTGTAGAATATACTTGTTCTTCTTAGTCTTCTGAATTTTCATGATGATGTACCTTGGTGGGTCTATTTTTATTTTTGGTGTGTCTATTTTATTCTAGCATGCTTGGAAGCTTTTTTTTTTTTTTTTGGGAAAAAAATTATTATTATTATTATTTTTGGCTGTGCTGCACAGCTTGCAGAATCTTAGTTCCCTGACCAGGGATTGAACCCTGGCCCCCAGCAGTGAAAGTGCCGAGTCCTAACCACTGGACTGCCAGGGTACTCCCAGGAAAAATGTTCTTATCATTATTTTATTGATAATTTCCTTCCCTCCATTTTTTTATGTTCTCTCTTCTAATATTCCTGTTTGAATGTTGTTCCTCATGGTTTGTGTGTGTCTCTCTTCCTATTTTCCATTTCTTTGACTTTTTACTCTACTTTCTGATAGATTCACTGAACTTTATATGCTAACCTTTTAGTTGAAATATATATTTCTGCTTTCTTAATTTCCATGAGCTCTTTCTTATTTAATGTTCTTTTCTTACAATTTCCTGTTCTTATTTAATGGATGCAATATAGTCTCTTCTCTGAGGATTTTAGTGCCTGATTTGTCTGTTGTTTGCTTTTGTTTTATGATTTCTTTTTACTGTATATTCTTTGCCTCCCTACAAGTCACTTTGTTTCTGTTTGCTTGCTTTGTCATATGGTTTTCATACTAGAGACTTTCCCTGATGTCCCATAATGTTTGGCTGCCTGTTCATATTTAAGAGCGGGTATGAGAAAGCTGATTGGAAAATCTGAGTGCATGTTTGGGCTTGTTGACTTTGATCTTCATTTTAGGGTGATCTCACTGAGATATTAGGCAATCCCAAGGTTGGAATTCTTTGGTCCTTCCCCTAGTACTGACCGTATTTCTAAAAGAAATAGGTGAAGAAAGGTAAAGGGCCTCAATATTCACTATACAAGCATTCATTTAATGCAGTGATATTCAACTCCAACCCTAAGCTCTGTCTTATATCTCCCAGGCCAGAGGCATTTTGTTTTACCTTCTTCAGAGAATAACCACTAGTCTTCTGGGCTGGGGAGAGCACAATCTTTTGCCTGAATAGAATAAGAAGAGGTCAGGAGCCAAACTGCTTCTCAGGTAGACTTTCAACCTCCTTCCCTATTTCACCTTCATTTTGTTTGCAGTGCCATCCCAGAGTCTCTTGTCAGGGGCTATAGTATAAATTTTGCTGCTTCCAAGCTTTCCCTGTTGTTTTTCTCAGCTTCCTTAACAATTGAGAGTCTGAGGTCTGTTACCAATTGTTCATCTGCTTTCCTGCTTTCAAGGTTTAGTTGCTATTGTCTCTTCTCTTAGACATTGGTTCTTGTAGTTTTATGCTATTTTTAAATTTATTCTCATTTCATGGAATTTCAGGAGATAATGAAAATAAACGCTTATGTCCAATTCACCATCTTCAACAAAAGGGATTCTACTTCTATTTTTAGTCTCAAAGGCTTCACAGTTTTTCCTCAACCTTCACTGTAACCCTCACTTGATTTGTTTTTAAAATGCACTGGACTGTCTTAACTGACCTGCACATTACTGGCAAGCCAGATTAATGAATGCTCTCCAATCCTCCTGTAAAATACATTATGGATGCGCACTGCAGGGACCAAAAAGCTACCCTTAAGTATGTCTGTACACTTCTGCTCCCACCAGTTGAGCTGTGTGTGCTTGCAGGCGTCAGTTTATTCCACTTTAAAGAAAGAGAAGCTGGAAATAGTAGTTGATACGTTACGGGTGTGGATATATAGGAAAGACATAATGGAATGCTAATGAGCCACATCAAAAGTTAATGAATGAGTACACATAGTTTTAATTTAAAGTAAAACATATATGTAAATTTTACTTTACATTCATGTAAAGTAAAACGTATATGCTTTGTGAGTATCATTTTTGTTATGATTCTCAGCTTCCTCAGTTAAATGAACAACTACTGCCCCCAATGTATTGGGTAACACCTTGTTTTGAAATAACATAGACATGTCATTATATCCTATGGATCAAATGTATGATTCTGCCATGTTGCCTGCTGAATTTTCGCATACTTAACAAAATAATTGTTTTTGTTTAGTTCCAGATGTTGAAGTGAAAGGAGAGAGTTCTAGCTATTATCTCTTGTTACAAGGTAATGGCAACAGAAAGTGTAAAGCCACATTGATTCACTCAGCCAACCAAATCAATGGCTCATTTGCACTCAGTTTAATTCATGGAAAGATGAAAGCAAGGACAGAAGAGACCAAACTGAGTAAGTGTTAACTTTAGGTGGAAAACAAAACATTTTTACATTTCTTTGTGTACATACTTAACTTTTAATGAACTTATTGTCTCCAAACTCCATTTCACTTTCAGTAAATTTACTTTTATTTTAAATATTTTATAACATATTTGGACAGTTTAGAGTGCAGAGAATTAATCCCTTATACATTTTACTTTGTAAAATTTAGTAGGCCAGCCTTCAATTCCAAATAGGAAAATTTTTAGTGTTTTCCACTTTAAACAAGTATTATTTTTCTAGAATTTATTTCTTATTTTCACTTACTTTTTCTCAAGCGTCTCATTCTATTTTATTGCCCATCTTTTTATTTTTTTCTCCAAGCTCCATGCTTTGGTTACCTATCACTGTATGATGAACTGCCCCAAATGCAGCTTAATAAATGACGATTTACTATAATGTCTCATAGTCCTGTAGGTTGAGTGGGCTCAGCTGGATGTTTCTGTTTTGAAAATCCACATATGACTGCAGTCACACACAGCTGGGGCTTCAATCATTTTGAAGCTTAACAGGGCTTGGTGTGTAAGATGGCTCTTTACCCGCATGTGTGGTGCCTGGGTTAGGATGGCTGGAACAGATGCGAGCCTACTTCCTCTTCACGTGTCCTGTCCTCCTGGCCAACATGGGCTTCCTCACAACATCATGGTCTCTGGGGAGTCTGATTCCTTCTATGGTTGCTAACTGCTCTTAGAGCAGTTGTTCTAAGAAGCTATAAGGCTTCCTGTGACCTAGCCATTCATTGTCACTTTTACTACACCTTATTAGTTACGTGAGGCCAACCTAGATTCACTGTGGAAGGACTGCGCGGCAAATGAGTGGCAGGAAGTGTGATTCACTGGGAGGCCATCTTTGGAGACCAGCTCCTGTACTCTGTCTGTGTTTTGTGTAAGAGTTTCAATAGCCAAGCAGGTAGAAGAAAAGGTGGTGGAAGGAATTCTATTCTGCTACCTAAATTCTCTCAATTTAAGAAGTAGGTCAAAGTTTAAAATGCAAAATAATTTAGTACACTTATTTTCTGCTGCTCAATTATTATTATTTACTTTGAAATATGCAAGGTCAAGAAAGATGAGTAATTGACTTTTAATTATGTTATAACGCATTTCTTGAGGACTGAGTGTTAATTTTTGTTACAAATCGTCTTTAATACTGACTTCTTTCTGTTTTTCAGGCTTTCCTCTGGACCTCTTGTCACTTCCAAATTTCTCTGGGGAGCAACTTATACAGAGAGAGAAACAGTTAGCTAATGTTCAGGCTTTGGCTTTGAAAGAATGTCTGAGTGAGTAATGATTGGTGCATTTGATTCTGGTGTAGGAATATTGACTTGTTCAGACCTAAGGCATTGTTATTTTGTCACTTTTTCTTATACACTTTGTCTTTTAGATATGATATTCATTTGTAGAACTATTTATTTATTTGTTACACTGAGTCTTAGTTGCGGCTTGCCGGCTCCTTAGTTGTGGCACATGGGTTCCTTAGTTGCAGCACACAGGCTCCTTAGTTGCAGCATGCAGGCTCCTTAGTTGTGGCATGTGGACTCTTAGTTGCAGCATGCATGCGGGAATCTAGTTGCCTGGCCAGGGATCGAACCTGGGCCCCCTGCATTGGGAGTGTGGAGTCTTAACCACTGCACCACCAGGGAAGTCCCTGTAGAGCTGTTCTTGATAGAGGTGAGGTAGGGTAGAAAAGGTCTGTAACTTTTTTCCCACCAGATTCAGTATATTGCTATTGTACATTGCTTTTAACATTTATAATAATATTTGTCCAGGAAAATTTTGTTTCTCATTATTTTTAACTGTATGCTAGAAAAGACAACTAAGTTTTATTATTCTGGTTAAATTATTATTATTATTATTTTTGGCTGTGCTGCACAGCTTGCAGAATCTTAGTTCCCTGACCAGGGATTGAACCCTGGCCCCCAGCAGTGAAAGTGCCGAGTCCTAACCACTGGACTGCCAGGGTACTCCCAGGAAAAATGTTCTTATCATTATTTTATTGATAATTTCCTTCCCTCCATTTTTTTATGTTCTCTCTTCTAATATTCCTGTTTGAATGTTGTTCCTCATGGTTTGTGTGTGTCTCTCTTCCTATTTTCCATTTCTTTGACTTTTTACTCTACTTTCTGATAGATTCACTGAACTTTATATGCTAACCTTTTAGTTGAAATATATATTTCTGCTTTCTTAATTTCCATGAGCTCTTTCTTATTTAATGTTCTTTTCTTACAATTTCCTGTTCTTATTTAATGGATGCAATATAGTCTCTTCTCTGAGGATTTTAGTGCCTGATTTGTCTGTTGTTTGCTTTTGTTTTATGATTTCTTTTTACTGTATATTCTTTGCCTCCCTACAAGTCACTTTGTTTCTGTTTGCTTGCTTTGTCATATGGTTTTCATACTAGAGACTTTCCCTGATGTCCCATAATGTTTGGCTGCCTGTTCATATTTAAGAGCGGGTATGAGAAAGCTGATTGGAAAATCTGAGTGCATGTTTGGGCTTGTTGACTTTGATCTTCATTTTAGGGTGATCTCACTGAGATATTAGGCAATCCCAAGGTTGGAATTCTTTGGTCCTTCCCCTAGTACTGACCGTATTTCTAAAAGAAATAGGTGAAGAAAGGTAAAGGGCCTCAATATTCACTATACAAGCATTCATTTAATGCAGTGATATTCAACTCCAACCCTAAGCTCTGTCTTATATCTCCCAGGCCAGAGGCATTTTGTTTTACCTTCTTCAGAGAATAACCACTAGTCTTCTGGGCTGGGGAGAGCACAATCTTTTGCCTGAATAGAATAAGAAGAGGTCAGGAGCCAAACTGCTTCTCAGGTAGACTTTCAACCTCCTTCCCTATTTCACCTTCATTTTGTTTGCAGTGCCATCCCAGAGTCTCTTGTCAGGGGCTATAGTATAAATTTTGCTGCTTCCAAGCTTTCCCTGTTGTTTTTCTCAGCTTCCTTAACAATTGAGAGTCTGAGGTCTGTTACCAATTGTTCATCTGCTTTCCTGCTTTCAAGGTTTAGTTGCTATTGTCTCTTCTCTTAGACATTGGTTCTTGTAGTTTTATGCTATTTTTAAATTTATTCTCATTTCATGGAATTTCAGGAGATAATGAAAATAAACGCTTATGTCCAATTCACCATCTTCAACAAAAGGGATTCTACTTCTATTTTTAGTCTCAAAGGCTTCACAGTTTTTCCTCAACCTTCACTGTAACCCTCACTTGATTTGTTTTTAAAATGCACTGGACTGTCTTAACTGACCTGCACATTACTGGCAAGCCAGATTAATGAATGCTCTCCAATCCTCCTGTAAAATACATTATGGATGCGCACTGCAGGGACCAAAAAGCTACCCTTAAGTATGTCTGTACACTTCTGCTCCCACCAGTTGAGCTGTGTGTGCTTGCAGGCGTCAGTTTATTCCACTTTAAAGAAAGAGAAGCTGGAAATAGTAGTTGATACGTTACGGGTGTGGATATATAGGAAAGACATAATGGAATGCTAATGAGCCACATCAAAAGTTAATGAATGAGTACACATAGTTTTAATTTAAAGTAAAACATATATGTAAATTTTACTTTACATTCATGTAAAGTAAAACGTATATGCTTTGTGAGTATCATTTTTGTTATGATTCTCAGCTTCCTCAGTTAAATGAACAACTACTGCCCCCAATGTATTGGGTAACACCTTGTTTTGAAATAACATAGACATGTCATTATATCCTATGGATCAAATGTATGATTCTGCCATGTTGCCTGCTGAATTTTCGCATACTTAACAAAATAATTGTTTTTGTTTAGTTCCAGATGTTGAAGTGAAAGGAGAGAGTTCTAGCTATTATCTCTTGTTACAAGGTAATGGCAACAGAAAGTGTAAAGCCACATTGATTCACTCAGCCAACCAAATCAATGGCTCATTTGCACTCAGTTTAATTCATGGAAAGATGAAAGCAAGGACAGAAGAGACCAAACTGAGTAAGTGTTAACTTTAGGTGGAAAACAAAACATTTTTACATTTCTTTGTGTACATACTTAACTTTTAATGAACTTATTGTCTCCAAACTCCATTTCACTTTCAGTAAATTTACTTTTATTTTAAATATTTTATAACATATTTGGACAGTTTAGAGTGCAGAGAATTAATCCCTTATACATTTTACTTTGTAAAATTTAGTAGGCCAGCCTTCAATTCCAAATAGGAAAATTTTTAGTGTTTTCCACTTTAAACAAGTATTATTTTTCTAGAATTTATTTCTTATTTTCACTTACTTTTTCTCAAGCGTCTCATTCTATTTTATTGCCCATCTTTTTATTTTTTTCTCCAAGCTCCATGCTTTGGTTACCTATCACTGTATGATGAACTGCCCCAAATGCAGCTTAATAAATGACGATTTACTATAATGTCTCATAGTCCTGTAGGTTGAGTGGGCTCAGCTGGATGTTTCTGTTTTGAAAATCCACATATGACTGCAGTCACACACAGCTGGGGCTTCAATCATTTTGAAGCTTAACAGGGCTTGGTGTGTAAGATGGCTCTTTACCCGCATGTGTGGTGCCTGGGTTAGGATGGCTGGAACAGATGCGAGCCTACTTCCTCTTCACGTGTCCTGTCCTCCTGGCCAACATGGGCTTCCTCACAACATCATGGTCTCTGGGGAGTCTGATTCCTTCTATGGTTGCTAACTGCTCTTAGAGCAGTTGTTCTAAGAAGCTATAAGGCTTCCTGTGACCTAGCCATTCATTGTCACTTTTACTACACCTTATTAGTTACGTGAGGCCAACCTAGATTCACTGTGGAAGGACTGCGCGGCAAATGAGTGGCAGGAAGTGTGATTCACTGGGAGGCCATCTTTGGAGACCAGCTCCTGTACTCTGTCTGTGTTTTGTGTAAGAGTTTCAATAGCCAAGCAGGTAGAAGAAAAGGTGGTGGAAGGAATTCTATTCTGCTACCTAAATTCTCTCAATTTAAGAAGTAGGTCAAAGTTTAAAATGCAAAATAATTTAGTACACTTATTTTCTGCTGCTCAATTATTATTATTTACTTTGAAATATGCAAGGTCAAGAAAGATGAGTAATTGACTTTTAATTATGTTATAACGCATTTCTTGAGGACTGAGTGTTAATTTTTGTTACAAATCGTCTTTAATACTGACTTCTTTCTGTTTTTCAGGCTTTCCTCTGGACCTCTTGTCACTTCCAAATTTCTCTGGGGAGCAACTTATACAGAGAGAGAAACAGTTAGCTAATGTTCAGGCTTTGGCTTTGAAAGAATGTCTGAGTGAGTAATGATTGGTGCATTTGATTCTGGTGTAGGAATATTGACTTGTTCAGACCTAAGGCATTGTTATTTTGTCACTTTTTCTTATACACTTTGTCTTTTAGATATGATATTCATTTGTAGAACTATTTATTTATTTGTTACACTGAGTCTTAGTTGCGGCTTGCCGGCTCCTTAGTTGTGGCACATGGGTTCCTTAGTTGCAGCACACAGGCTCCTTAGTTGCAGCATGCAGGCTCCTTAGTTGTGGCATGTGGACTCTTAGTTGCAGCATGCATGCGGGAATCTAGTTGCCTGGCCAGGGATCGAACCTGGGCCCCCTGCATTGGGAGTGTGGAGTCTTAACCACTGCACCACCAGGGAAGTCCCTGTAGAGCTGTTCTTGATAGAGGTGAGGTAGGGTAGAAAAGGTCTGTAACTTTTTTCCCACCAGATTCAGTATATTGCTATTGTACATTGCTTTTAACATTTATAATAATATTTGTCCAGGAAAATTTTGTTTCTCATTATTTTTAACTGTATGCTAGAAAAGACAACTAAGTTTTATTATTCTGGTTAATGTAGTAATTTTTACAAAATTTCTCTTTATATCTTTTTGGCTATACTGGAGGATAGAGACTGCAAATAGAAGAAAATACAAATCTAGAGAATATGTTAACGTGAGCATCGATTCTTAGACTTTAATCATAACTAAGCACATTTCACATACTGAGTGAAGTTGGCTATACTGGAGGATAGAGACTGCAAATAGAAGAAAATACAAATCTAGAGAAATTAATATGTTAACGTGAGCATCTATTCTTAGACTTTAATCATAACTAAGCACATTTCACATACTGAGTGAAGTTGGCTATACTGGAGGATAGAGACTGCAAATAGAAGAAAATACAAATCTAGAGAAATTAATATGTTAACGTGAGCATCTATTCTTAGACTTTAATCATAACTAAGCACATTTCACATACTGAGTGAAGTTGGCATTATGGATTTTTCTTTATTCAAGAAATTGACACTTTTTTAAGGGGTCATTATTTAAGGTTTTTCCTCTATTTCTTAAATGTTAACTTGGTTATCCGTCTTAACATTTTTTTTTATAAATAATCATTCATTAGTACCTAATCTGGACTTAGTTTAAGCTAATTGAGATAGAATTTCTAAGAAACTAATTCAGATTGTGAGACCTCACAATTAGTTGCATATAGAAAAAATGATTATTAAGTAGATACATTATAAAATGAAAAATATCACTCTTTTTTTTTTTTTTTTTTTTTTTTTTGGGGGGAA
>NW_020172779.1:5572659-5577520 GCF_003031525.2 Neophocaena asiaeorientalis asiaeorientalis
TTTTTTTTTTCTGGTGGTACGTGGGCCTCTCACTGTTGTGGCCTCTCCCGTTGCGGAGCACAGGCTCCGAACGCGCAGGCCCAGTGGCCATGGCTCACGGGCCCAGCCACTCTGCAGCATGTGGGATTTTCCCAGACCAGGGCATGAACCCACGTCCCCTGCATCGGCAGGCGGACTCTCAACCACTGCGCCACCAGGGAAGCCCCACTCTTTTCTTTAAAAGCATTTAAAAAATACCTTGGATTCAGTATTTTGTTTTATTCAATGGAAAATAATTTTAGAATACTTGGTCTTGATTATTCATATAAGAATTATCTACTTTTTCAATTGTACAAAGGTAATTGTGTAGTCTTAAACTCCTTGAACCACTTTTTTTTAACTATGAAAATGATATTAGCTCAAGGAAAATATAATTAGGAAAGGCAAATTAGTTTCAATAAAAGGTACTACATATTAACCCAAGGGAAAAAAAGTAAAAATAAAGTTACCATATGATCCAGCAATCTGACTCTTGAGCATGTATCTGGAAAAGGTGGAAACTGAAGGAGGAGAGGGAGGTCCAAGAGGGAGGGGATATAGGTATACATATAGCTGATTCACTTCATTGTACAGCAGAAACTAACACAACACTGTAAAGCTATTTTACTAGAATAAGAAAAAAAAAAAAGATACATGTACCCCAACGTTCATAGCAGCACTATTTACAATAGCTAAGACATGGAAGCAACCTAAATGTCCATCAGCAGATGAATGGATAAAGAGGATGTGGAATGTTACTCAACAATAAAAAAGAATTAAGTAACGCCATTTGCAGCAACATGGATGGACCTAGAGATTATCACATGAAGTGAAGTAAGTCAGACAGGGAAAGATAAATACCATGTGATATCACTTACATGTGGAATCTAAAAGAATGATACAAGTGAACTTATTTCCAAAACAGAAAGACTCACTGACATAGAACACAAATGTACAGTTACCAAAGAAGACCGTGGGGTGGGAGGTGGGGGCAGTTGGGGGTGGATAAGTTAGTGTGGGTTAGCAAATATAGACTATGCTATATAAAACAGGTAAGCAACAAGGCCTTGCTGTAGAGCACAGGGAGCTATATTCAGTACCTTGTAATAACCTGTAATGGAAAAGAATCTGAAAAAGAAAAAAAAAAAAAAATATATATATATGTATATATATGAATCACTTTGCTGTATACCTGAAACTAACACAACAGTGTTAATCAACTGTACTTCAATTAAAAAGAAAAAAAAAGGAAAAAAATGCTGAAATACTAGTATTTTTGTGGATGAAACTCCTTTATTTCTAACATCTGCTAGCTTAGTGTTAGTCACTTCTTGACTTTGTTCTAGCCCTGCTAAACCCCCTTTAGGCTTTGATTCTTTGCCATAAGCCTCTGGCAGCTCTTTAAACTAAGTTCCTTCAACATCTCCCCTCTCTTTCATCTTCACCTCTCTTCCTTACCCTTCCAACCAGAAAAACTGTGAGAGTGGAAGAATGGGCAGCTCTCTGAAGCTGGTGTATCTCTCCTTTGGGTAAGAGGAGTTAAGCCCAGTAAGGCCATCCCTCCTGCTTGGTTGGGAAGGGAAATATAATTATAATTAGGTTGTTGCCTAGTAGTTGCCTACAGGTGTGATTGGAAGCTCTGCTGGTGGGGGGCGGGTGGGGGAAGAAAGTGCTAAATAAATGCTGAAAATGTAGAAGTTACCAGCATCTGAGCTGTAACACAGGCAGCAGCTGTAAGGATGCCACAGCACTGGGCAAGGGCAAGTAGGGGGCCTGAAGTTGAAGGAAGCCTCAGAGCTAGTAGCTGCTGGAGACGTCAGCTCTGGGGGTATCCATGTACTGGCCAGTTTGTAATCTAGAGCATTAAATCTTGATTAAGATTAATGATCCAGTTAATCTATTTACGATGGAATTATTTGCTTAACCAATCTCTCCTCTACCCAGAGAGTTAATAATGAATTGAAAATCTGGGGACAAAGATGCATCTGTTCAGATTTCAAGTATCTCTAAAGACAGAGGAGAATGACAACAAAATGAAGTTTCCAATGTAAGACTATCTTAGTGTCTATTTCAGTGATTTTCAAAGACGTGAATAGAAATATAAAAGTATTTAAATTGATACAGTTAATTTATACATGATGAAAACTGATATAATAGGAACAGTTTTCTTTGGGAAAAAAATGAACATTTCAGTATCAATACAGATTGTAGTCTTTGCTGGAAAACAAAAAGTTGTTCAAATTTTTTTTCAAAATTATCAATAAGACATGGAGTAAACTTATTCTTATCTCCCCCACTATTTATCTGAGTATACTGCATCAGAACAAGCAACTGGAAAAATCTGCATGAAAATTTACTCACATTACTGAGGTACTCAGTTTTTTAAAATAACACAAAAATCAAATAAAATTTCTGTTAGGGTTTAATTTTTTCTTTTTTTTTTAGGGTTTAATTTTTTAGAATAATTAATTTTTATTCTATTCTTAAAATTTATATCTAATTTTTATTTATTTGTTTATATTTTTTATTGTATAGTTGCTTTAAAATGTTGTGTTAGTTTATACTGTACAGTAAAGTGAATCAGCTACATGTATACATATATACCCTCTTTTTTGGATTTCTTTCTCATTTAGGTCACGACAGAACACTGAGTAGAGTTCCCTGTGCTGTACAGTAGGTTCTCATTAGTTATCTGTTTTATACATAGTATCAATAGTGTATATATGTCCATCCCAATCTCCCAATTCATCCCCCCACACTTCCCCCTTGGTATCCATATGTTTGTTCTCTTCTTCTGTGTCACTGTTTTTGCTTTGTAAATAAGATCGTCTATACCAAATTTTTCAGATTCCACATGTATGCATTAATATACCATATTTGTTTTTCTCTTTATGACTTACTTCACTCTGTATAACAGTCTCTAGGTCCATCCAAGTCTCTGCAATGAACCCAATTTCGTTCCTTATCATGGCTGAGTTAATATTCCATTGTATATATACCACATCTTCTTTATCCATTCCTCTGTTGATGGACATTCAGGTTGCTTCCATGTCCTGGCTATTGTAATAGTGCTGTAATGAACATTGGGGTCCATGTGTCTTTTCAAATTGTTTTTCTCTGGATATATGCCGAGGAGTGGTATTGCTAGATCATATGATAACTCTGTTTTTAGTTTTCTAAGGAACCTCTATACTATATCTAGATATAGATGTATAGATATTTAGATATAAACATTTAGAATGATATATAAATTTTATAATTTATGTTTTACCTGATCTTTATAATTTATAAATTTTGTATTTAGAAATATTAAGTATCTTGTTTCACTGATTTTTAAAGAAAAGGTTTAAGAATGCTGAACAATTTTTAAATAAAAAACTGTTCAGTGTGATACAAAACAAATACCAAAATAGCAGTATTGTCATTTTGCTCCAGGATTGTGGTCACTACTCTGAGTTCCCCACATCTTTTTTAAATTTATAGAACCCAGTGCAGCCCTGATTGGTGGTCCATCTGCTGATACTTTTAGATATTTTACACTCTATTTTTCTTAGTTACGTCCTGAGTTATTACTAGCTTTCTTAGGAAAAGCATTCTTTTGCTAATTCATTTTTAGACTTTAGTCCAGTATTTTTCTCCCAAATCTTTATCTTGTGTTGCAAACTCACTTGTGTAGAGATTATTTTTCACCTAGGTAAATTATCCTGCTCATAACCCTATTAAACCTTATCTGCTCTCTCTCTCTATTGCCCAGTCATCAAGGTCAATAGGAAGTCATATCCTGCTCTTCAGATTGCCCGTTATTGTAATATAATTGACAGTTTTAATAAGCATAGGTCAGGTTCATTATTTAAGTATATTTTTAGCATTAATAAAAATGTGGGGCTAATTTCCGTAGCACATTACTTATTGTGCATCTTTCAGATGAAAGCAAATCATTGACAACTTTTCATTTTAGACGGCTCCCAGAAGATGGTAAGAAAATAAACAGCTTCAATTGAAGCTTCATCTTCACTAAGGAAATGTAATAAAAGCAGCATTTATTACAACTCTTACTTTACCATTACTAATGTTCTTGACTGCAGAAATCATGTGTTACTTATTTTGGATCAGAACTGGATTGAGCCTGGCAACATCCAGGTTGGTGAGGTGGGATTTTACAGAGGCGTCCGGCTATTCCCTTGTATTATTTATGTGCCAGCCTCACACAGTGTGATGGAATATGCTTTAATCCTCTGTATCTAAGGGCACAGCACAGTGCTTTGCAGACAGTACATACTCAATAAATATTTGTTGAATTGAATTCTCTACGAATTTATAGTTCACTATTTTATTATAGAAGAAAATGTTATTAGTTCAGAAGTGTTTTAAAAATGAAATCTTTTTATAAAAGTAGTACATGGGTATAGTTAAAAATTTCAAATGCTATTGAAAAACCTAAAATGGAAAACAGCAGTACCCTACCTTCTCCCCATCTTTCTGTCTCTGTCCACAGGCAGCTGCCCTCAGCTCTTCTGGCTGGTTTTCCTTGACCTTTCCTCCAGCTTTATGAATAATATATGTATGCTGTTATTTCTTGATTTACCAGTTTTAGACATTATCATAATGCCTAACTATGGAACTGAATACTTAGCTTTCTCACATCAACTTCCCTTTCCCTTTCCATCCTTTACAGTGAAATCATGAATTGGGGTTAAACTAATGGTTAGTTTTAACATTTCTTCCTCCCTCTGTCCCTCCCTCTTCCTTCCTTCCCTCCTTCCTCCCTCACTCCCTTCCTCCCTCCCTTCCTTCCTCCTTCCCTCCCTTCCTCCCTCCCTCCCTCCCTCCCTCCCTCTCTCTC
>NW_020172779.1:5580748-5623586 GCF_003031525.2 Neophocaena asiaeorientalis asiaeorientalis
TGTATAAGTTTACTGCTGAGTCATGTAGTATATGATGATGGTCAACTCTCCTTTCTTGTATAATCTTTTTTTTTTATGGTTGATAATCACCTTAATTTTAATTTGCCCATTCTTCTGTACAGGCAAAATACTGTTATGTTTTCCCAGAGCCTCCAACATTTCTGCCACACATCTCTCAGTAAATTTATTGCATGTTCAAACTCAGTAGTTCCTTTTTATTTCTCATAGTTTTTTTTTTCTGGAGTGTTTCATATTTTACTGTATTTTAGACAAAATGCTTCCTTAGACCTACTGACATCTTAAGAGACTCCTCTTTCCTCTTCTCTTTTGGAATCTCCTGTTTTCTAGACCCCTTGTCCTCCCTTTTTCTTTGAATTCCCCTCTTGTTTGGTTGGAGCATATCTTGCAGTAGCTTCCTGAGTAAAAGTTCATTCATGGGGTATACATTTTTCAAGCTCTTGCATGTCTGAAAATATCTTCACTAGATTGATAATCCATATAGATAATCAATAGATAATTAATAGATATCAATAATAGATATAATAATAATAGATATCAATAGATAATTGATAATCCATATAGACTTCCAGGTTAAAAATTGTTTACCCTTAGAATTTTGAAGACATTGTCCCATTGTCTTTTTTTTTTTTTCTTTGGCCACGTGGCACGGCATGCGGGAGCCCTGAACAAGGATCACACCTGTGTCCCCTGCAGTGGAAAAGCAGAGTCTTAACCACTGGACCACCAGGGAAGTCCCTATCCCATTGTGTTTTATGTTGCTGTGTTCCTGTAGACAAATCTCATACTAGTCTTATCCTTTGAAGTGACCTATTTTTGGTTTGTTTTTACCCCTTCTAGAACTTTTACCTCCAGAAGCTTTGTCTCTGAAAGCTTTACTCTGAATCATAATGTGCGTGTTCCCTTTTCCCCCCTCTCCAATGTATTGAGCTGTGTATTTTTTTTTCTTTTTTTTTGGCGGTACGCGGGCCTCTCACTGCTGTGGCCTCTCCCGTTGTGGAGTACAGGCTCCGGACGCGCAGGCCCAGCGGCTCACGGGCCCAGCTCTCCGCGGCATGTGGGATCCTCCCGGACCGGGGCACGAACCCGTGTCCCCTGCATCGGCAGGCGGACTCTTAACCACTGCGCCACCAGGGAAGCCCTGAGCTGTGTACTTGATGAGCCATATCAACAGAAGATTCACGTTCTTAAGTCTGAAAATTTTTACCTCTGTAATAATTTTTTCTCCCATTTTCTTTTCTTTTTTCTAGAACTCTTAATTAGTTATATGTCAGCTTTTTTGGGACAGAATGCTTGCTTTTCCTTCCTGTTTCCATATTATTATCTCTTTGTTCTAGTTTCTGGGAGATGTCTTGCAGCTTTTAAAAATTTGAGCTCTCATGTGATTAATTTAAAAAAATATTTTCTTGTTCATTGACTTCCTTTATCAGAGCATCCTGTATTTGTTTCATGAGTATAGTATCTTCTCTTATTTCGACAAGAGTATTAATTATGGCAAGTTTTCTTTTGTTCCCTGGAATGTTTTTATTTCTGCTGGGCTCCTGTTTTCTTTTTGCTTGCTTTAGCCTCTCCTTTTCATCCTGGACTTTTTTTTTAGCTTGGAGGGGCCTAGTAAATAACACCTGTTTTCTCTCCCAAATTTGGAACCAATTGAGAAATAAACTTAAGAAACACACTGATGGAGATAAATTACAGAAAAATTACTGAGTTGAAGGATATGACTTTTTAGATCTATGGTGGGTTTTCTTCTACATATACCCAGAATTGAATTTAGCCCCTGAATGACAGCCAGAGCAGGACACCTGCAGATCAACCCTGACCGGGCAGGGCCCTCACTGCATTGCAGAGAGAGTGTATCCTAAGAACTTGCTAGCTCAGATGAAAGTTGGAGAGGAAAGGTTTAATCAGAACGTGGCTAGTTTCTTCTCCATACTAGCTCAGTGAGTGATGGGACGGAAAGGGGAGCTGGGAGCATTACTGAATCAAAGTCTTTACACATCTAAACATAAGACCATAGAAATGCAGAGTCCCTTCTCCCCTCAGTACCTTTCTTTAGATGTCTAGTGATTTTTTTTCTGTCTGTCCTAAGTGGGAAATTTTATGTCTCACTGTAATGTAATATCTGGCAAGCTTCAAGAGTGGTGGAGTAGCTATTCAGCATTTTGGTTGTGAGCTCCTATCCTTAATTCCACTGTAATGTCAGTATCAAGATCTTTTCTCTGGGGGCGTTCAGTTTTTGAAAAGGAGAATCCTTTAATCTTCTCAGTGGGGCATTTGTAGCTGCTAGCTTTCTGGCCCCAGGGTTGGAGTCTGACCTTTCAGGATGTAGACTCTTATTTAATCTCTTAGTTGTAACTCCAGCATCAGTACCACCTTTTTATGTTCCTGACATTCTGCAGTCTGAGACTCCTTTTCTGTTTCTACCCAAAAAATGAGAGCAGAGTCATCTGGCTTGAGGGCTGGAGGCTAGATACATCCCTGTGTGTCTAGTCTTGTTTTAGCTCAGGACCTTCCTGATACCTCTGCAGGCACCCAAGTTAACCCTTCCTCTGCTCTGCAAACTCTCAGTTACCACTCCAGCATTATCTTATCTTCCAAAATTTGTTGAAAACTGTCATTATTTATTGTTTCTTCTTTTGTTGTCCTCTTTCATTCCTCTGTTGTGATTTTAAGTTTGGGGTGGGAGAAGAAATAGATGGAAGTGGCCAAACCACCACATTTAACTGAAAGTCTTACAGGGTTTATTTTCACATAAACACCAACATAAGGCTGTTCTTCATGCTCTGCAGTGTATTCCTGAAAACTTCCGTAAACCTGCCTTTACCGTTGGTCACCTTATAGTGTTAACAAGTTACTGTATTTCTGTTTATCTCACAAAACTGGAAATTCTACCGTTACCTTCAAATGGGACTAAATTGAAAACAGGCCTACTCAGGAATGTTGATTTGCTGGAGAGATTAATTTGTTTTACTTTTGAAAATATTTCCCATAAAAGACGAGTAGATGAGCTTGCAAGGCTTTAAAATGACAGTTATATTGTTAATCATATTGATTTGTTGTCTTACAGAAAGGAGAAAGTTAGCAAAGCAGCCAGAAGTACTTTCTGTGGATGAACTCAAAAGTCTATTAATACTCACAAGGGAATGCTTTTTTGATCATTTTGATGCTATTATCTCTAAAACAAGTCTAATAAAGACAGACAGCACCTCCAGTAGGTTAAATGGTAAGTTTTCTGTTACTTTAAACGTTAGTTCTTTTTTGTGTGTGGCATTTATGATGGTTATTTATTATTAAAACTAATAAAATATATCAATCAAATAAAAATCTATCATAAATTTTAATAGTGATATATACTTGTATATACAAGTATGTATGTATATATAATAAGCTGTATTTTTCATCATTTAAACAGTAGAAATTCTCTGATAATTTCTTTCTTGAAGCATGTTCAGTATAATTGTTTCTGAGCAGAGGGAGAAACACTTTAAGGTGATTCCCCTTACAACTGTTACTAAGCTACTAGAATGGATGGATTTCTATTAAGCTATGTTTTCATAAGATAAAAAAATTAGAACCTACTTAGTAAATTTAATATAGTTAAAAGTACATATAATAAGATGCTCCACATTTGCCATTTATTATAGCAGGAACAATACCAAGGTTCTACTGAGGGAGCAGGAAATAATTTCTATATTAACTTGCATTTCTTTCTGCTTTCCTGGCTTCCATTCTTGTGATGAATTTGAATAGAGTGAAGCTTTTCAAGATCTAACAAAGAAGCATTTGAAGATTGCCTGGCATTTTAAAAGTACAGGATAATTTTTTTGTTTTTATTCTGTGAGAATCATTTTTATTTGTACATTAATAAGAAAATGACCAAAGAATCAAGTTAATAATAATGTTTGTTGAGTGCCTTTTCTCTGTTTGATGCCATGAAGGCACACAAAGAAGTAAAAATTTGGGTCCTTGGCTTTCTACAGGCTTATGATCTGTTTGGAAAACAAAATATAAACACAGCATCTAGTGCCACGTTTAAGGGCCCAGGCTTCTGGAGATAGACTGCCAGGGTTTAAATCTCAGCTTTGTCACTTGTTAGCCGTATGTCTTTGGGCAGGTTATTTAACCTCTGCATATCTGTTTCCTCATGTTTCAAATGGGGATGATAATATTACCCAGTTACTAGGGTTATTATGAGGATTAACTGAGTTGATACATGTAAAACACTTAGAACACAATCAGTGCAAAAAATTACCTGTTGTTTGTATTTTCATTATCACTATTGTTAATATCAGTACCAAAGTTAAATAGTGCGTAGTAATCTGAAAGATGTTGGAGACAGTATAAGGTTACTTGTAAGTGCAAGATATGTTCAGTAAGTGAGAGAGTATGGCTTCTTGGTTACAGCATGGGCTCTGGAGCAATACTAACAAGGCTGAATCCCAGCTCTGTACCTTACTCCTGTCTTTTAAATCATCCCTAGATTACTTATAATACCTAATACAATGTAAATAGTTATAAATACAATGTAAATGCCATGTAAATAGTTGCCAGCACACACCAAATTCAAGTTTTGCTTTTTGGAACTTTCTGGAATTTTTTTTCGCCCAAATATTTTTTATCCATGGTTGCTTGAATCTGTGGATGTGGAACTCGTGGATACAGAGGGTCAACTGTACACCTACCTGCAAATTACAGCAAAAGAAGCAGCAAGGTCAATTATATTTCATATTCTGACCCATTATTTGCAACCATGCACATTAGGAGTTATTAGCAGTTGTTAGGGTTATTGATCTGTTTCTTTTTTTCTTTTTTTTTCTTTTTTTTTGTGAAAACTCTAGCATGTGTAACAAATGAGAGTCAGCATACCATTTGATTTACTCATTGCCATAACTTGCTAAAGACTTTCATAATGCCAAATGTGATATCTGAACTCAAAAAACAGTGTCCTTTACCTGGGACTGTTGGGGCACATAAATGCTGCATAAATGACTTTTCTGGATAACGCTATAAGATCACAATTTTCTGATTTCAAATACTTTAATAAGAATCTTCTAGTGTATGTTTATAATTCTTGCCCTATTAATAAACACAATCTACCAATTATAACCTTTTTTTGGTGATTCATTCATATTTTGAAATGTAAGCCTATCATGGCCTGTATTCATTAGCCACATATTGTTATCTGAAATATTACTTTCCTTTTCTTTTGCTGTGATTTGTGATTTTGTAGGGCGGGGTTTTTTTTGGTTTGGGGGGTTTTTTTTTACGGTACGCGGGCCTCTCACTGCTGTGGCCTCTCCCGTTGCGGAGCACAGGCTCCGGACGCGCAGGCCCAGCGGCCATGGCTCCCGGGCCCAGCCGCTCCACGGCATGTGGGATCCTCCCGGACCTGGGCATGAACCCGTGTCCCCTTCATTGGCAGGCAGGTTCTCAACCACTGCGCCACCAAGGAAGCCCCGAAAACACTTTTAAAATGAAGCGGTAGGGCTTCCGCAGTGGTCCAGTGGCTAAGACTCTGTGCTCCCAATGCAGGGGGGCCTGGGTTCGACCCCAGGTCAGGGAACTAGATCCCACATGCCACAACTAAGAGTTTGCATGCTGCAAATAAAGATCCCGCATGCTGCAACTAAGACCCAGTGCAGCCAAATAAGTAGATATTTTAAAAAAATAAATAAAAATAAATAAATAAAATGAAGCAGTGTATTTGGTTTCTCAGAGGCTCCTTTTTGATTTGTCAGCATGGCTCCGTGTCCTGCTTGCCACATAAATAAAATATTGTATTTCATTTTATTGTAAGAATTATATTAAGTTATTCCCCAAAAGACATGATACATATGAATGTTTGCCTATCCATTCCTTAATTTTTAGCCTGTGTCACTTATATTTATGTAGATTGTATAGTCAAAGTTAATAATTAATTATATTGTAATATTTAGGAATAATTAATGTTAACTTTTATTTAAAATGGCTCGTATTCTTTTGTGAACACAGCCTGTAACTGTTCAGAACTGATAATGATTTTTTTCTTTATACTTTTTTTGAAAAACCATGCCAACATTATAAAGTAGATTATTTCATCATAAAGCTCATTATTCTATAAAATAGTATTTCACCACCCTTATTAAGAAATGGGAAGTGCTATATTTGGATGGTGTTTGGTTGGGGCAGTCCAGTATAGGCATTAAAAATATTTTAAGCTATTTGACTAAATAGTTTAATAAGTAAAGGAAAAATAGTATGCATTTGGCTTCTGTTTTCATTTATGATTTTTTTCTTTTTTGTTCAAAAATTTCTTACCAAATCATTATCACTTTGTAAGACCCCGAAGTATAAAATGGGTATTTTTGTCAGGGTTGATGGTTAGTCAAATAGCTAATGTCCAGTAATTTTCAGTCAATTTATTAGTGTGTAATAGTTCAAACAACTTAAAGCGCCAGATAGTTTTTGAATCCAAAATGTAGTACAATTATTTATTTTGCCAGTGTTAAAACAGTTGGGATGTACTCATAATTTATAATGAGAATGGAAGGTGTCCCTGTATGTTTTTGATGATAATTGCAGTGTTATCAACAATCTCAGTGTTAGTTCATTGCAGCATACTGGCTGGAAAGATAAGCACACCTTTACATATAATATTTTATTAGTGGTAAAATAACATTTAACGTTAGCGATTTACTTGAAAATGTGTATGTTAAGGCATCTTACACTAATACATAGTGAGAATTATTTCTAAAGTAACCTTTACCTGCAAACATCATAAGTTATTTATGGTATTACTGTACTTTTGAGAATGAGGTAATCTCTCTTTTTTTTTTAAAGATTCTCACTTTTTTTTAATATAAATTTATTTATTTAATTATTTAGCTTTTGGCTGCTTTTGATTTTCGTTGCTCTGCGCAGGCTTTCTCTAGTTGCAGCGAGCGGGGGCTACTCTTCGTTGCGGTGCGTGGGCTTCTCATTGCAGTGGCTTCTCTTGTTGCGGAGCACAGTCTCTAGGCACGCGGCTTCAGTAGTTGTGGCACACGGGCTCAGTAGTTGTGGCTCACGGGCTGAAGAGCACAGGCTCAGTAGTTGTGGTGCACGGGCTCTAGAGCGCAGCCTCAGTAGTTGTGGCTCACGGGCTTAGTTGCTCTGCAGCATGTGGGACCTTCCTGGACCAGGGCTCGAACCTGTGTTCACTGCATTGGCAGGCGGATTCTTAACCACTGTGCCACAAGGGAAGTCTGGTAATCTCTTTTAAAGATATGAATTTCTCAGGATACTGGTGATAATTCCTCTTTGTAGTATGGAAATCACATAATATATCCAGAATATTCTCCACAGAGTTGTCTCCTTTCCATTTAGAACTAATTTCACAAAAATAACAAAGTTATGCTTTCATTCCATGAGTTTTTACAGTGCTAATTCATCTTCTGAATTCTAGCTCGTAACTTTTATTATGAGGAGATAGTAAAATAAAGCTTAATACTAATTTTTTTTTTCATTTCCAAAAAACTTTTCTATGGTAATTTGCACAGTTCAGGCCATCAGAGATCTCCTTAGTAAACGCCCGAGGTAAGTACTGCACAGTTAATCCAAGTTGCCTTTATACACATGCACATGTGCACACACACACACGATGTATGTATGTATCTACGTACATTTTTATATAGCGAAATTCAGTATGTTAATACCTTTCAGTACTTACATATTTCTCTTCAGATTCCAATCCAGTGGAACGTATTTCTTCAAGTCTAGTGGAAACCAATCCTCTGGAGTGGCCAGAAAGGCATGTTCTTCAAAACTTGGAAACTTTTGAAAAAGCTAAACAAAAAATGAGGTAATATTGAAATAGCTCAGCATTTTTTAATGACTTTTTAAATCTTAATCCTTGTATTTATGAGATATTAGTAGTTTATGGTTTTATTATAAAAGAAATATATGCTTACTATAAATCCATAGATAGATAGATAGAGCACTACAGAGTAGTGTGTCCACGAAATGCTCTTTTTCTTCTACCTCCTACTTGTACTTTCTAGGTGTACATAATCACAGTTAACATTTTAGTGGATGTCTTTCCAGACCATCTTCTATAGATATACACAGGTATATGAATATGTAAGAAAAATTTAAACAATACAGGAACATGTAAAGTGAAGTAAGAGTACTCTTCTTCTTTGAGCTATTTTAAATTCTTCCTGTTTTACATTTTTATGTTTGTATAGTATCTATTAACTATCTCTAAGAGGCAGAGTTTATTTTTGTTTTGTTTTTGGTTCAATACATAGTCAGCACTCAGTACATAATTGTTGAGTGGTAGAATAATAGAATAAAGAGAAGGGATTTGGCTCTCTTGCATTGCCCTCCTCCAACTCACTTCCCCCAAATCACATTTTTATCTTTAGATCCTCTGCTGATAACATTTATGGCTTGCTATAACATTTGTGACTTGCTATAGTAACATTTTGTTCATAGATGTCGACAAATTTATTGAGTACCAACTGCGTGTCAGGCTCTCCTCTTAGAGGAGTAACCAGACAAGTAAATATAATACTTATAAATTACTCTATGTGTAATGACTGAAACAAAGGGACTGAAGGATAGTAATTTTACTTGCTGTGGGCGTGGAGAGATGAGGTGGATGGTCAGGGATGGCTCCCTGAGGAGGTTACATTGGAGCTGAGACCTAATGGATAAATGGGTGAAGCACATTCAGTCACACAGGACCTTATAGGTTTTCATACAGACTCTGGATTATATTGTAAGTGCATTGGTAAGCTTTTGATGGATTTTATACCAAAGAGTGATGTGATCTGATTTTGCAAAATAACTTTTACTCTTTCGTGGCGAATAGATTATAGGAGGAGGATACTAGGAACAGACAGATCAGTTGGGTGGTTTTTTCTGTAGGCTGAGAGATAACTTTGATTTCTAACTAGAGTAGTAGTGGAGAACAAGTTTGGGATATATTTTGGTGCTTAGCTGGGGAAAAAACCTTCCCGTGATGGACTGGATGTGGAGGACAGGGAAAGAGAGGCATCCAAGACAGTTTAGATTTCTGGCTTGAACAGCATGTGAGTGGTGTTCTCACTTATGGTTTGGGGAAGATTGGAGAGAAGTTGGAGTAAGGACAGATTTGGGGAGAAAAATCGAGAGTTCTGCTTTAAGGATGCTAAGTTTGCTCTATGGCTTATGCAAGTGGACATGTTAGGTGGATCGGAGGAGAAACCTGGAAGTCAGTTTGGAGTTGTCATTAAAAGGGTTTTTCTGAATACATGCTAGTGGATGAGATCACTTGGTGAGGCCATGTAGAAAAAGGAAAGAGGGCTTAAGACCATTCCTTGAAGGTCTCTAACGTTTATAGGTCAGGAGGAAAATGACAATCTAGAAAGAAGATTGAGAAAAGGACAGGTTACCCGTAAAAGAACTTGCATTTCTTGCCCGTGATTATTCATTTTTTTCTAAATGTCTATTTATTTGTTTTTATTTTTGTTTGTATTGGGTCTTTGTTGCTGTGTGCGGGCTTTCTCTAGTTGTGGTGAGCAGGGGCTACTCTTCACTGTGGTGCACGGGCTTCTCATTGTCGTGGCTTCTCTTGATGCAGAGCACACGCTCTGGGCGCAAGGGCTTCAGTAGTCGCGGCACGTAGGTTCTAGAGCACAGGCTCAGTAGTTGTAGCGCACAGGCTCAGTAGTTGTGGCTCGTGGGCTCCAGAGCGCAGGCTCAGTAGTTGTGGCGCACGGGCTTAGTTGCTCCGTGACATGTGGGCTCTTCCAGGACCAGGGCTCGAACCCGTGTCCCCTGCATTGGCAGGCAGATTCTTAACCACTGCACCGCCAGGAAAGCCCACCCGTGAATTTTAGATTGTATATTTTAACTTCCCATTGTGAAAGGGGAGGAAATTAACATCTCTACTTCTCTTCACCATTTATCCTTCTTCTTCCTCTGGCACCTTATGTTATTTGCAATAGACAGTTTTTTTTTTCTTGAAGTTATTTTTCTTGCACCTCTCTGACTTGCTACTCTGATTTGGACTGACCCTTTCTACCTGCACAACTGTTATCCTGGTATTTCTTTTGAATACATTTCTAGATTAGAACTGCATTTTCTTGGATTTGGTATCTAATGAGAAGTCTGATGCAACATGGAGTTTTGTTCCTTAATAGGTATTTTACCCTGTCTGGAACTTTTAGAATTTTCTATTTTCCATAATGTTCTGAAATTACATGCGGCCATCATGGTGTGAACTATTCTGGTCTCAAGCCTTTTGTCTTTTTTTCAGCTCTGGGAGAAGCGAGAATTCTACCATTGAACCACCAATGCCTTACGGCTCTGGGAAATATTCTTCTATTATTTCTTTAATAGTATTCTTCCTTCTGTTTTCTTTTTTCCACTCTCTTCTCTGTAATGTCTGTTTTAACTAATTTTAGATGTCCTGGATTGATTTTTCATTCAAATTTGATTTTTCTCTCAATAATCCATCTCTTCATCTTTTCTGCTCTACATTCTAGGATATTTCCTTGACCTTTACTTTCATCATTTCTATTAAATTTTTGGCAGCCATTTTTTAAATTCCTAATAATTCTTTTTTATCTACCCTATTTTTTTCATAGCTACCTGTTCTTTTAATAATGAGAATTGAGAAGATACTATAAGGATATTAATTGGAATTTTCTTTTAACTTGTTTTATCTGTTCCTTAAATGATCCTTTCGATCTGTTTTATTTGCTCCTCTGGTGTTTTTCTCTTAGGTGTAGTTCTTTAGTGTCTGGTGGCCCTTGATTCTTCATAGCTAAGAATTTAGTACTAGGCTATGTTATATTGGTAGTTGCATACATTTTCTCTCTATATGTGTAGTTCTGTTCCCTATCTGCTCACACCTGAATTAATGCTGGGGGAGGGGAGATATAGGGCCCCCAGGGGTATCAAAAGGCAGGTAGCCTTGGTCCTTTACCCATAACTAAAATAATGGGGCTTTATTCTGGGGGCTCCACCACCAACAGTAGGACAGGCACATAGTTCTGGATTTCATAGTTTCAGTTTTTGACTTGGAGGTAAAAGCATGGGGATAAGATGTGGTGTGGGAGGGTCGTACTAGAACAAGAATTCTAGTAGAGTTCTGAAAATATGCCTCCTGATTTCTGCCTGTTGCCACTCCGAGCTCAAGTTTAGAGTCCCTCTGTGGCTTTGTGGGATGGAAAAAAGAAGACATGTTCTACCTTTTTTGTAGGTTTCTCTCTTATTCTTGTTGAGGCTCTTGTTCTAGTTTATTCCTGAAATTCATTGAACCCTTTTTTTTTCCCACTGTTTTTCCTTCTTCCTGTTTTCAACCCTATTATAGATTTAGTGCCCAGTACTTCAACACTGTGTTTTTTATTTTTTTGAGTGGAAAGGTTAATGCGTATTTTTAATCCACCATCTTGAACTAGAAGAAGCTTGCTTGTCATTTAAGTCTAGCTCAAATAGCACCTGTCTCTTAAGACTTTTATAAATGATGCAGTTAAAAAACTGTGTTATTACTTCTTTCATGAAACTTATTTTATTGTACCTTTTCTACCTCATTCTACATTGGTGTATTTATCTCTTTTCACTCTCCTCACCTTCTTTCTCCTACTTCAAGTCATACCTCTACACAGTTGAGAGCAGTGATTATGAGTCTGTAAATTATCATCAGTGAACTCTTTTTTCAGTACCTTACAATGATAATTGCAGAGTAAATGCTCAATCAGTATTTGTGGACACTTCAAAATATGGGAAGATACCATCAAATTCTTGGCTGGGGACAAAAGTTATGTTATATATTTTCATAATTTGTTTTGTGTTAAAGCAGGTTCAGCTGGAATACAGGACCATTACATACTGAAATTTAAAAGTCATAAGAATTTGGTTTTAGACAAACTCAGTCACCTGTTGTGTGACTTTGTTGCCTCATCTTTAAGATGGGGATAACAATCCCAGTTCTACTCCAAAGTTGTGAAAATTTAATGAGATAATGTATGAAAAAATACTTTGTAAGCTTGAAAACACTAAACAAAGTGTTGTCAGTATTTTTTGTTTTGTTTTTAACCTAAGACATATCTTGATAGTATAATCCATAACAAACTGGGCTTTTAAATTGCTCTGATATTCTTGTGTCCTGGGTTCTATGTAAATGCAAAGTATACATTTCCCCATTGCAACTGGCTTATAAAATGATTGAGGGTAATATTCATTAAGATTTTGTGAGTCACTATTAAAGAATGGCCACACAGAAATTAAACTCATAATGTAGTTCCTGCCCTCCTGGAGTATAAAGTTCAGAGAAAATATTTAAGTGTTTTTCTGTTTGACTATTTTTATTAGATTTATATTTTCAATTTAAAAATAAAGGGAGGGCTTCCCTGGTTGCACAGTGGTTGGGAGTCCACTTGCCAATGCAAGGGACATGGGTTCCAGCCCTGGTCTGGGAAGATCCCACATGCCATAGAGCAGCTAAACCTGTGCGCCACAACTACTGAGCCTGCGCTCTAAAGCCTGCAAGCCACAACTAGTGAGCCCGTGTGCCACAACAACTGAAGCCCACGCGCCTAGAGCCTGTGCTCCGCAACAAGAGAAGCCACTGCAATGGGAAGCCCGTGCACTGCAACGAAGAGTAGCCCCCACTCGCTGCAACTGGAGAAAACCCACGCACAGCAACAAAGACCCAGTGCAGCCAAGAATGAATACTAAATAAATAAATAAATAAATAAATAAATAAATAAAAATAAAGGGAATAGGAAGAGGAAAGAGGCACTGTCATGTTTAGAAATGTCTAAAGCCATAATGTCAACATTTCAATCATAAAATTATCAGTAAAAATGCTTGATTTGAGTGATTAAATAATCAGGAAATAGTTGAATTAATATAAAGTCAGGAAATTAATGTTCTGTGTAGGTATTGAAAGATTTTATTTTTGCTTTGGTGACAGAGTAATGTCATGATCTGTGACTCAGTGCTTGATAAAACCTTTAGCATTCTCTGAAACTATTTTCCTCTTTACCGTTTTTAAAACTTTCTGGAATTTTTTGGGTTCATAGAGTTATAGAATAGAACTAGTATCTAATTCAGAATCAGTCTAGTTCTGACTCTGTCTATTGATTGATTGATTGATTGACTGTACACGGGCCTCTCACTGTTGTGGCCTCTCCCGCCGCGGAGCACAGGCTCCGGACGCGCAGGCTCAGCGGCCATGGCTCACGGGCCCAGCCGCTCCATGGCATGTGGGATCTTCCCGGACTGAGGCATGAACCTGTGTCCCCTGCATCGGCAGGCAGACTCTCAACCACTGCGCCACCAGGGAAGCCCTGACTCTGTCATTTTAAATAGCTTGTCACCCTGGGTCTGTAAGGCGTTATTGTGTGTTAGTGTCTTTATATGAAAAGTAGGAACAATGATTCTTTTTTAGGCTTAGTATGATAAGAATTTTACAAAGTTCTTATTTTCAGGTGTTAATTTCATTTTGAGATAAGACCTATCTTTTTTTCAAGGAAATTTGTATTAAGAATATGTTATATGTAAAGTAGTTAGAAAAGTATAAAGTCCTGCATGTATTTCAGGTATAATGATTCAGTACTTATTCATAATGCCATAATCATGGCTAGAAGAGACCTTGGAGAAATTTCGGATTACCATCTCATTTCATGGTGTGCTTCAAGTAATCTTTCAAGTTCATAGATGCCATGTGAACTTGAGAGGCCCGCGTACCACCAAAAAAAAAAAAAAGAAAGAAAATATAATTATGTTTATTTTAGTTAAGTAGTAGCATTGTTGACATGGTAACTGCAAGTTTTACTGTGACCTACAGATTTTTAAAAATATACTTTGATACTAAGTGATTTGCAATAACTTTATTTTCTTTCTTAAATGTGTAGATCTTCAATTTTTTTGTGTGTATTTTTCTGATTTCTGCTCATAGCAGCTTTTCCTGACCATGGTGAATTCTAATCCACTTTTTATTTTTTTTGCTGTGCGCGGACCTCTCACTTTTGTGGTCTCTCCCGTTAGCGGAGCACAGGCTCCGGACGCACAGGCTCAATGGCCACAGCTCACGGGCCCAGCCGCTCCGCGGCATGTGGGATCTTCCCGGACCGGGGCACGACCCCATGTCCCCTGCATCGGCAGGCGGACTCTCAACCACTGCACCACCAGGGAAGCCCTAATCCACTTTTAATAAATCTACATAACATTTTTTTCTCAGAACTGGTTCATTACCTCGTTCATCTGAACAGTTACTGGGCCACAAAGAGGGTCCACGGGATTCAGTCACATTATTGGATGCTAAAGAATTGCTGAAATTCTTTACCTCAGATGGATTACCAATTGGAGATCTTCAACCTTTACAGATTCAGAAAGGGTAAGTTATAAACTTACGATTTCAACTAATTTTTAAGCAATCATTTAAAAAACACATTGCCTCTCATTTCTCCAGTTAATCAATGCTCTGTGACACTTTGACAAATTCTACAAGTTTGAGCCCAGCATTTATCAATTGGCCTTAATCCTCACATTTTACCTTAGCCAAATGTCGTACTGTTTTGTAGTATTGACTATAAGGGAAACAGGAATAATAAAAGCAACCTCAGCATATTTCTCTTAGAAATCAGCTTCTACTTTGTATACAGATGGCAATACTTTTTAAGAAAAAATTGTAATTTGACTTGCAAATATTTTTTTAAATTCTCTTTTCTGTATCACTTTCTAGTTTTGATTTTGCCACTACTTACTGTGACACTGTCAGTTATGTCTAATAGCAAAAAGGACAGCCTTTCAACTGAAGAGAATGGGGAAGTGTAATAAAAATGCTTTCAAAGCTATACCATTACCAAGGAAGAACTCAGTGTCTACATGAATAATTTACAACTAACTTGACTTCCAAGAAAACTTCCACTAAGTTACTAATTAATTCTGGATGTTACTGAAGTTTACTTAATTACAGATAAAATTATGGCATCATACACTTGTGAGATTTTAATAATTTGTTCACTACCCCAATTTCTTTTTTCTAATCCATTATTCTGAGAACCTTCCAAAGGACCTTAAGAATTATAGAACATTTTGATTACTTTTTCAAAGCTTGTTTTGGCAAATATTGAATTTAAGGGTTAATTTTGGAAAGGATTTATTTGAAAATAGTTAGCTTTCAAAACTAATGTTAGAGCATATTGCCTTCATGTTGTGTTCACTAAAGAGAGAGAGATGGGGAGCAACTTTGAAAACATGAGGATCTTAATAATTTGGAGTCTTAATGACTTAATGATCTTAATGACATAAAAATAGTGTGATTTTAGAGTAATTTTCTTTTTCTCATAGCTTTGAGAGATTGATAATCTTTTTTGTGGGCGTCAAGAAAGGGAAGAACTATGTACACATTTTCATCTGTTTAGTTATCGGATTACTGTCCTTCCAAATCATTAAGCGTGAACTGGCAGAGTCAGATGGGTTTGCCAAAACTGATTATGTAGGTTGTACTCTTTTTGACCAGAATGTCTTTTCTAGCTGCAATGTCTAGGGGAGATGCTATTAATTCTTTCTGTAGTTTACCAGTGATTTATTTAGGGAAGTTTGCTATAATTCCTTGATGTTAGTAAAGAACTGTGTCATTATCAAATATATCTTCTATTAAAATTAAAGTTGAAGGATGAGCTTTCATGGTAATGAATCAAGGACCTGCAGACTTTTATTAAATGTCTACCCATGCAAGGAACCACCGAAATGCAATACTAAGTTAAACAAAGTACAGGGGTGACTCCTATATATACACCAGAGGAATATTAAACATTGACAAAATACATATGTATTACAGTGTTACCTTTAGAAAGAACAAGGTGTGAGTAAAATTAAACAAAATTAGATAGAGCTGCTTAGAGAGATTAAACTAAGAAATGGAAGACAACATGGCAAAGGAAAGAAGTGAAATGCTAAGTACCTAAATAGTTCTATATTACAAAATTATTCACTTTGATAATTAGTCATCAAAATACTGGGATCATTGCAATTTATTCATGTTATTTATTCAGAACTGTTTAAATGGATGCATTGAATATAAATTCTGGTTTTTGGGATTCATTAACTTGCATATGTCTTACATTTTAATGTAATAATTTCAAGCACTTATCTTAGTACTCAGAGATAATTTTTAATTTTCGGTGGCATATGGGCAGTTTTCATTACTAAAGCCAAGGGGCGAAAATGTGATAGCCAATTTATTCATGGTACTCTACTATCTATTTGTTTTTATGTATACCATTTCTAAGTCTTCTGAATTCAAGTCCCTGGTATTTCATTCTGCCTCTTAACTGTGTAAAGACCACTTGTATAATTCTCCCATTTCCATCTCACCTGTTCTGAGCTCTAGGAACACGATTCAGTTCATTAGAACAGTACCTCCCAACTCAGGCAGAGAAGGAGAGCACTTATTAGAACAACTAGGAGAGTTTAACCTAATTGCAGCAGTCTTCTTCCTGAGATTTTGATGTACCCCTGCAGGTCTAGGTGTGGAGGGGTAGAACATGAATATTTTATGTAAGCTCACCACATGATTAGTTCCAACATACCTGCTGATTGGAAACTTACTTCAGAAGAAGAACTGAAATCAGCAGTTAGTCTTTTTATCCTCTGATATTTAAAAGGTCACTGATTCTTAAAGTAGGTGTCAAAATGACTTCATTCCCAGGCAAAGAAAACTCTGCATTCCACATGTGGTTATAGGAGGAAGTAAATACTTCTTTTGTCACTAAAGATTGGAGTTTGACTTTATTCCCCTGGAAAAAAGAATTTAGCTAAATTCATAAACATTTTCCTACACCAAAAAAAAATATTCTTCAGGAATAATGCTGTTTCTTGAACTTGCACTAGAAATCATTTTCTATTCTTGATTTAACCATTTCTCAGAATAGTTTTGTGAAGTAAGTAGTATGGTAACTTCCGAAACTTGGGACACAGAAAATGTAAGTGACAAAACCCATAGGCTTAACCTCGCTTCATTTCCTTCTTTGTCCCATATGAGATCCAGTTATAGAGAAGGAAGTCAGATTTCCTTCTTTAGACAGTTTCTTGAACTTTCTCTTCATCACTAAATAAACTTTAAATACAAATGAAAAACTTTTTGTTTCAGGGAAAAGACTTTTGTCCTGACACCAGAACTTAGTCCTCGGAAACTTCAGGGTTTACCTTTTGAAAAAGCCTCAGTATGTCATTATCATGGAATTGAGTGAGTTTTTTATTTTCACTTTACTCTTCTGTGTGTTGTTGATGTAGCTTATCTTAGGTGAGTGTGAAGAGTGACTGTAATAAAATGATATAAATTGGGACAGAGAAGCAAAGAGAAAGTATGTCCAAAAAAACTCAAAAAACTAAGCAGTACATACACAAATAATTTGTCTTCTGTTGGAAAAAAGTCATTTGATGATTAATCAGTTTTACATTTAAACATCCTATTATTAGTTACTAGATATTTTAGTCAAAATTATTTTAGTCCCTACATTGTAAATGTGTATTTATACTACTGGTCACATTAATATTCCCTGGTCATTGTAATTGCTCAGAAACTGTTAGATAAAATGCATTCTCATTTGCAACGTGTTAATTATGTGTACATTTTTATGGAATTCTAATTGACCAGATGAATGAAATTTCCAAGGATTCTCTTGCTTAGAGGTATTAGGAGTTCCGGAGGTCATGTGCACATCTACCATTTTCACCAGGACAAGAAATGGAATGATGGAGATAATGTATTTTAGGTTAAATTTTCAAGACCTTAGTGACAACAGGTCATTCTAGGAATGTTTAGGTTTCTTGTTATGCTTAAATAAGATTTATTTTATTTAAAGAATATGTAAAGTTATATCAAATTTGATACTAGAAGCAAAAATTTTTGGTTACTTTATTTTTGAGCATCAAAATTAAACTCTCCGTTAAAGTCAGGGGCAAGAAAAAGATACCTGCTCTGACCAATTTTTTCTTTTTAATCATTTTTCTATATGTTCTAGCCAATCAGTTAAAATAAGGAAAACTAAAGAGTTTAAAAGAGTTACATGTAGTAAAACGGATACCAAAAGGTTTTTTTGTATTTGCTTTTTATTTTGCAGAGAAGAGACCTGAAAGACTTAGAAGTAGTAGAATTTGGTAAGGTAGCCAGTTATAAAATACATATAAAAGACACAAGTTTTCCTTTAAACTAGCCATGTCCAGTTTTTAACAGGATGAAAATGATCCCATTCAAAATAGCAGATAAAATCATAAATATCAGAAGTATTCTTGTAAAAAATGTAGAATGGGAAAATTTGCAAATAATATGTATTAGGGGACATAAAAGCAATGTTGATTACTTAGGGGAAACATGCCTTGTTTCTCTGTGGGAAGATCCTGTGTTATAAAGGTGTTAATTCTCCTGACATCAATGCAAACATTTAATACAGTTCTTGTCAATTTTGAACTTTTGATGAAATAATTCTGTAATTTATCTGGTAAGAAGTCTCCTCTTTCTTGTTTAAAGAATGAGATAAATTGTATCATATTACTAGAAAATTTTATTATAAAGCTATTGTAATTACAATGTGGGGCTGGACCTAAGTAGAAATTCCAAGGAAAAAGCAAGAATACATGATAATTTGATCTGATAGAAAAAGAATTTCAAATCAGAGGGCAAAAGAAAAATGTTCCGTAGATAGTAGTGAGAATGTTGATTAAGAATTCAAATAAAAATAAATCTGTTTGAAATGATTCTTTGTTCACGCCGAATATCAAAATAAATCGCAGATGTATTAAGAATTAAAAGTGGGAAAACTGTGAAAGTAAAGAACTAGCATAAAATGTAGGGGAAAATCTGTTCTAGCAGAGGAAGAAATCAAAAAAGAGTGATAGATCTGTCCTAATTTTTAAAACAGTAATGTCAGTTATCAACAGAAACAAGATTAAAAGTGTGGATTAAACTGAGGAAAATATTTTTTGAACATAAATGAGAAGGTAAATTTTCTTTGTAATGCTTACAAATCATAAGAAAATGAGATAAAGGCCCCTATGGAAGAGTTTGCAACATCTTAAACCATTTGTTTTTGAAACAGGAAATAAATATGGCCAATACAGGTGAAGAGTTGTTTTCTTCACCAGTCAGCTTTTTAAATTTACATTAAGAATGTAAATTGAAACAACAGTGAGAATCCTTTTCACCCATAAAATCATGGTGGAGGTAAAGGGACATGAATAAGCCAGCTTGGAATATAAATTGTTACAACCTGTCTGGGGGGCTGCTCGGTAATCTACCAAAAGCCATGCAGTTGTTTATAATATCAGATTGATTAACTTCACTTAATGATAAAATTAGCGTTTACATTGAAAGTTATTAGGCAAGGGTATTTTTCACAGTGTTATTTAAAATAAGAAACATTGGAAATAATGTCTAACTGTAGGAGGTTGGTTAAATAAATTATAGTGCATCCATAAAATAAAATACTGTGCAGCCACCAGAATGGTTAAAATAAAAGACCGATGAGTGTTGACAAGCGTATGGAACAATCAGAACCCTGGAACATTTTTGGTGGAAGTATAACGTGATTTATCTACTTCAGAAAAGGATCTGGCAGGTTCTTATAAAACTGAACATACTCAGACTCCCTGGCTCAGCATTTCTAATAGTCATTTTCCTAAGAGAAATGAAAACCTAACACCACAAAAAGACTGGTAAAAGAACCCACAGAGCAGTTTTATTCATAATACCCACAACCTGGAAATAGCCTTAGGTGTACATCAATGGGAGAATAGATAAATTAACTGGTATTAAAGCAGTACTACTCAATAATAACAAGGAACAACGTATGTATACATGCAACAACATTGAACTTCTGTCTGTCTGAGTATGAAAAAAACAGTTGAAATAAGAATTTGAGGACTTTAAAAAGTGAAATTGCCTGCCCTTATAAGCAAATAAACAAATTTAGTTGTGACTCCATTTTCCTTGCTGTAAATTTAATCTGGGGCCATTGAGATCAAACTAAGAAAGTTGCAGGAGGTGAGCACAGTGAATCCAGAAACATGCTTTATTTTCAGGATTTGGGTTTATAGTGTGAGGTCCTATTCACATTAAATGTAGATTATGTTTCTACCTGAAGCAAAGTTCAAATGAAATTTCAAAGTAAATATGACACTGCAAAGAAAGTTCTCTCTTCTTACATTGCCGTGAGCCTTTGGAATCCTTGAGCTTTTCCTCTACTCAAACATAAGGAATATTTGGAAGAAATATATAAACTGCTCAAGTACAGATCAATGTTTACTTAAGCCAAAATGAAATCTATCCACAGTTGACTTGTTTTTCACTTCTCTCTCCTATCCTGGAGTGTAAGATACCATTGATTGTAAGATGCACCATCTTCTTTAACAACAAATTGAATTCCACTGTCAAACTGTGAGAGTCAGTTGGCCACACCAGCCTCCTGTTGCTCTGAACTTTCTTTCATGTATTCCAAGAGATTTGGCAGTTTTTCCGGCTTTCATCGGCATTGCTTGGTGTGTGCTAGGCAGTATCTTGCCTATTTTGTAGTTATAGGACAATGATAGCTTCATCTTCTGATAGGTATTTTTCTTTCTTTGGACACATTTGGTTATTTGTTTGCATTTGGTTATTGTTTTGCAAGAAAATGTGGAAGTTTACTCATTCATCCAACAGTGAATATTTTTCTTCACTATTATCACATACGCACCCTGCTACTCTGTTTCTGTTCCTTTCTTATTTACAAAGTCACTTTTTGTTTTGATGCCAAATCATAGTAAAATCACTTTGAAGACATTTTAAATGACAATTGAAGTCAATATGCACAGTGCACATAATTCAGTTGGAGGCATGACATTATGAACAGCTGTGATTAAGAGATGTTAAAACTGGAAGGAAAAAATCTGCATCTTAGAATCAGAATCTTAGAGTAGAAAAAAGTATGCATGTGGAGTCAAACTATGCATTATTTTTCTCTGAAAAATTTCCTGTAAGCCAATCAGGAATTACATTTCCTCTCTCCTAGAACTTTTCCTTAACATTCATGGTTCTTAGTGGTTTTCTAGATTCTGTCAATCGCCCAGGATAGAAATAGGACTCATCAGTAATCCTTAGGGTTGGGGCTGATTTTTAATGAAATGTGTTTTATTAAACAACAGACTAGAGAAAGAATGTTAGAGAATTGAGAGACCTAGGTTCTAGTCACTCTTCTGCCACCAGTTAACAGTATAACTTAGGAGCTCATTTTTCCCTCCTGTTAAATTAAACTGTTGGTTTATATCAGAGATTTTTCAGTCCTAGCTGCACTTTAGAATCACCTAGGTCGCTTTCTAAAAAAATGTCCAAGACTGATTCCAACCCCAGACCAATTAAATCAGAAACTCTGGGCATCAGTATTTCATAAAAACTCTTCAGATGATTCTAATGTTCAGCCGTGGGTTGACCCCTAAGTAGATGACCCTTACACTTTACATGAGAGATAGCATACTAAATTGGTTAAAGTCAGACTCTGAAATCACCAACCTGGGTCTGAATCCTGGCTGAGCTACATATCATCAGCATAGCATAAGATTTGCTGTGGTAGAAAATGAAACCACTGATGATGATGATGGTGATGATAAGAGCAGCAGCATACATTTATTGACAGCTTTGCTTGCATGTTCCAGGCACTGTTTCTGAGTGCGTACGTGTACCCATTCATGATCCTCACCATAGCTCTTTGAGATAACTGCTACGAATCTCATCTTGCAGAAGAGGCAGCAGTAGCATAGATAAAATTAAGTAGCTTGGCCATGTTCACACAGTGGTAGAGCTGGATTTAAATCCAGGGAGTCTGGCTCTCTAGTCTGTACTCTTAGAAATCAAATATGTGTCACAAGAGAAAGAGAAAACCTCCGTCAGGCAATCAGGTCAGGGTAATGATACACTCCTTGAGTGTTGAACTAAAAGCTTATAGACCCAAAGTTCTGACTCTAAGGAACTTCTTAGAATTTTACAAGTAAAGAGGACAGATAACAGAAAAAGGTTTTAATGTTTAAAGTCCTGTCATCGTATATGTGAAACTGTTTCCTTGATGTAGAAGGGGAGAATGTGAAGGGTATTCCAAGGTCACACATCTCATTGGTGATTTTCTTGATATGCTTATTTGTTGTACTTAACAACATGGGATTTCTTTTTTTTTTTAAGCCTTATCAAAGCATTTATTTATTTATTATTTTTATTTATTTTTTGGCTGCGTTAGGTCTTAGTTGTGGCACGCAGGATCTCCATTGAGGCATGCGGGATCTTCCCTTGCAGCGCAGGCTCTTTGTTGCGGCGCACGGGCTTCTCCCTAGTTGCGTGCAGGCTCTAGGGTGCGTGGGCTCTGTAGTTTGCGACACGCGGGCTCTCTAGTTGAGGTGCGAGCTCAATAGTTGTGGCTCGCGGGCTTAGTTGCCCTGCCCTGCAGCATGTGGGATCTTAGTTCCCTTACCAGGGATAGAACCTGCATCCCCTGCATTGTAAGGCAGATTCTTTACTACTGGACCACCAGGGAAGTCCCTGAGATGGGATTTCTTTAAGTCCAGAAGCATTCACTGAGCAAACATCTCATTGATGTTAAATCACTGAGCAAACATCTCATTGATGTTAAATCAGATTTAGCTAGAAACCAAATGCACACACAGCTGAAGTGTTTGAAGGAAAATTTGTCAATCAGTCAGTAAGGTGGAAATGAGTTTCAAAGGGAAATTTCAAAATGTTCTGAGCTGTGTTTGGTGAGCCAGTTTAGAATGCCTTTATACCCTGTTAATCTTTGTTGTTAATCTTTGTGTTGAAAATAAACTTGTTCTTTCTAACAGAAGTTAGCATTTCACGTCATTACATATCAGCCATGCTGAAGTATCAGAGGTTGGTAGAGATTTAAAAAGTATCAAAACAGCAACTGTATTATTTTGAAAATAAGCCAGAGGATTAACTTGATCTGTTGCCCAGAAACAGTCAAAGAGGAATCAGATTGTACTTCAAATTTTTTTAATTTTTTGCCATGTTGTGTAGCAGGCAGGCTGGAAAAAACTGAACTTGTGAGGGAAGTTGGCCGTTCACTCAACCTTCCAACAATTATTAGGAAGTTTAGTAAGAACTTTTTAAGTATATGTTTTGCTTTTCCCTAATTGGCAGGGAAAAGCCCATGGCTGCCATGGAGTCTTTGATTTTAAAGATCTTTCTCTTGTTTAGATATTGCTTGGATGACCGAAAAGCATTAGAAAGAGATGGGGGATTTTCAGAACTTCAGTCTCGTCTTATTCGTTATGAAACTCAAACTACATGCACCAGAGAAAGTTTTCCAGTACCTACCGTACTGAGCCCTCTTCCGTCTCCAGCAGTTTTGTCAGAGCCCGGAAGTGTCCCTGATGGAGAAGCTTTACAAAGTGAACTCCGGACTGAAGTCTCCCGAGTAAAAAGGAGATCAAAAGATCTGAACTGCCTTTATCCCCGCAAAAGGTGGTATATTAAGTACATAAAGATAGTATCTTGACAGAAAGTATTTTAGTCCGAGGGTAATTGAATTAATCTTTCAGATTTTTAAGCTGCTTTCTGTGCAGATTTTAATGTAATTCATTCATACCAGGAATTGTGTTTGTATTGTGAGCACTTGATGATTATGCTTATAAGTTATACAAAGAAATGACTTGGAAAAAACACATTGTTTCTTGCTTTATATGCTAATATACAGCCCATCAGCACGATGGGTTGTAAAGCTTTTAAGCCATGGAACACTGGCGATCTTATCCAATACATTAAGCAGCTGAGCTGCTCTGTTGAAGGGGATGTTTAGGGATGCAGTTTTTCTGTTAGCTCTCTTCTCACTGTTTCCTACCTACACTGGCCCCTTAAACAAGGGGTTTCATGAGGTACCATTTTTGATTGAACCTGGGCTATGGCAGTGAAAGCGAGGAGTCCTAACCACTGGACCACCAGGAAATTCCCATGAGGTACCGTTTTAAAACAACTTGTTTCATATAAAATATAGCTTTAAAGCCTACATAATAATATATGAAAAATGAGATCTTTCTAGCTAATTTATTTGCTAGCTAAATAAAATATCCAAATACCTGAACAGAAATTAGAAGCTTATGAGATAAACACTCTAATTTCTATTGAATTTATATATCTTTAGAACCTTTGTCAAATTTAGGTCTTTGACACCTAAAACAAACCTTAAATTCTTATTATATGTAAATCTTTCAAAAAGTATCAAATATCTTAAAGTGAAACTTTCAAATCTTCTTTTAAACAGTGAAAATTGTTAGAATACTTTTTCCCTGATGGGGAATAACTAAATTATTTTCATGAGGACTTTACAAGTTCATGGTACTATTTACATGCGATAAAGCTAAAAAGCAAATCCATTAATATTTAGGATACTGTATTTTGTAATAATATTTTTTATTTCTGACTGTGACTGATAGATATGTGTTCCAGACAAGAAAGTACACTGTAGCCTCTAGGTTAACAGAATTGAAAAATATGAGACCCTATCTTGTAACAGGAAATTTAAACATTCTAGAAAGATTGAAACAAGAGCTACTTTTATAGTTTTATTTCTGTTTGTTTTAACACTGTTATTTATTTTGCTCAGGTAGTTGCATAGCTACAACAAGCATGATTATTATGGTTTCTTCATCAAAATTATCTTAATAGAAAAGTATAAGTACTTGGCAGATGAGTACTGGATCTATAAATAGCATTGCCTGGAGTGCCATCCCTGATTTATGTGAGAAATTGTAAATTAACGGGGAGGGTGACAGTAATGTTGCTAGTTGCTTTTCCTATTAGCTTTTAATATTAGCTGAAATCCTAGAATGTTATTCATTGCCTTCCGTGTTCTAGTCACTCATTTGAAGAACTAAGGGAGCAACTGTATAATGATGTCGACTGCTTATCTAAGGCAGTAGTAGCAAGAAATTGTGTTTGCTTTTCTTGGGTTTATATGTCAGTGGTTATGGTTGTAACATTTAAGACAGAAAATGGACTTCATTGTTGATTCACTTAATCTGCATTTTTATATTTCCCCCCCATTAGACTTGTGAAATCTGAAAGTTCAGATTCTCTTCTTTCTCAGAGAAGTGGCATTACTAATCATCATCATGCAGTGACATCCAGAAAGCCACGGGCAGAGAGATCGTTATCTGTGACTCGTCCATCTCTTCCAGTTCTTAGCAGTGAAACTCCCAAAGTCACTACAAATGCCAGTTCAGGTCAAAAAAGTGCGCCTGAACCAAAAACATCGAGGCCCAGTAAGGAATCGAGATCACAGAAACACACACGGGTAAAGATTTATTTCCTGACTCTCTTAGTTCTGCACGGGAAGAAATTTCTTCATTTGATTCGTTTTAAACGTTTGTCTAAAAATTTTATGAATGAAATGAAATGGTATCTTTAATTTACTTTAAAATAATTCAGGGGAGTTCCCTGGTGGCCTAGTGGTTAGGATTCTGGGCTTTCACTGCCTTGCCTGGATTCAATCCCTGGTCCAGGAACTGAGATCCTGCAAGCTGTGCGGTATGGCCCAAAAAAATGGAGGAAAAAAAAAATTCAGTGCAAGAAGGATAATGGAAAAGTGAGTGGGGGCATATAAGTGAAACAGAAAGAGCCACAAATTGATCCTTCTTGAAACTGGTAGTAGATATATCGAGATGAGGATTTGTTACAAATATTCTCTTTACAGTGTTTGACATTTTCCATAATAAAAAATAAGTACACACCTATATATCCCTGCTGTGTGTACCTTTTACACTCAGATTTTGATTCAGAACTCAGGATATGAATTCCTCTCTTCAGATACTCTAGTCCTCTCTTCCTGACAGATAGCCTGCGACACGTGTGATCGTGTCACTGTTTCAGATCTCCTTTCTTCTAGATGCTTTTGTCTTAATGAGCTTACCTATCTTTAGCATAGCTACATGGTTCTGTGATTCACAGAACTTAACTCTAAAGCTGAAATAATATGTTTGTACCTTTTCCAAGACATATTAGTTGTATACTATGTTCTGTTCAAGATATTGAAAGAAGTAGTTACTGAAACCCTGAAGAAACACAGGATTACTGAGGCTCACGAATGTTTCACGGCTTGCAGCCAGCGTCTCTTTGAGATCTCGAAGTTCTATCTAAAGGTACAGTGTCTTCTCTACTGATGGCAAAATCGAGGTCAAGTTCTAATGTTCCTATTTGACACAAGATAATATTGACTGAGTATTTTTTACACTGATAGCTTATTGCCAATTTTTTTTAATGGAGGTAGAAAAATTGGAGTCAAAAAGTTTATATTTGATTTATTTGATTTTAGTTCTCAGATGTAGAAAACTGCACTTTAACTGGTATCCTCAGTGTTTCCCTAACAAGCCTTTGACTTAAGTTGATAATAAGCTTCCACTTACTTTATTCAACTTATTCAAGTAATTTTAGTATATAGTGAAACTACTGGAGGGAGTATCGAAGCACCCAGCTTCTAATTTTGGATCCATTATCTGCTTGTTGTAAGACATTGGACAGATCGGCCATTCAGATGACAATTTTGTAAAACTTAGATGGTGTTAGATTAGTTCCAGTTTTCAGAGTTTCTGACTTGAATCACAATTTTATATGGGTTCCTGATTAAAACTGCAGATGGACCGCATGCATTCGATTCCCTTCCCTTCTAAAATCTCTCAAGAAAGACAGTATTGAAAGTACAAAAACTAAGAAAAGAGGAAAGGAGAAATGTAGAAATGTTTTCATACATTGTTGAACCAAAAAAAACACATGGAAGCATGGTATAACAGAGTAGAAAAAGTGACAGCCTAAATGTCTGCCTGGGGACACCTATGAGAGGCAAGCCAGTTCAACAGACACGGTCTCTGACCTGCTCAGGTCTTGGAGACGCCACGTATCATGGAAAGCAGGGGCAAGGTGCCAGGTGAAAAAAAAGAGGAGTTAAATAGAGATCTACAGAGTGAACTGGGGAGCCTTCAGTTTGCTCTGCACGCTTTTCCCCCACAATGTTAACTACAGATAAGTATATTATACATAGTTTTATCCTCACCACCCCCCACCCCACCCCTGCGACAATGCAGGAAATAGTCTCTGGAGAAAAAAGAATTGGAGGCCACGGTAAATAGTCCAACTGGCCCCTTATTCCCCTACCTTGTAAAGATACCAATGAACAAGCTCTGTACAGACAGAGCTTCCAGTAAGATTTTTACTATCTCATTTTAAAACATGACTGGACAGCCAAGAGTTAGCATACTTTTGAGAAAAGCTTCTAATACAGCAGATGCCAAAACATGAAGGAACAAAGGGAACTATGAAGGAGCAGAAAGCTGAAGAAAACTTCATAAAAAACTATATTGTCTCAGAGAGAAGATAATTGGGTGCACAAAACCGGAATGGGATGCTGTTTCCAAAAACTATAGAACATGAAAGCTCCTTAAAATTAGAAATATGATAAAATCAGTACAATAGAAAGGCTGAACAGTTGAGATTAAGAAATTTACCAGAAATTAGTATTAATGACAAAATTAAGGATAAAAACATTAAACACAGGATAAGAAAATGGGGGAATTAATCCAAAAGATCCAATATGCTAATAATAGGAGTTTCAAAAATAGAGACTAGAGGAGAAAAAACTCAAAAATATAACAGAAAGTTTTCTAGACCTGAAGGACGCACTCCTCCTGCTGGAAAGGGCACACAGCTTGTCCAGCCTAGTGGATGACAGTTCTACAAGCCACATCACTGTGGAATGTCACATATCCTGGGACAGAGAGAATATTTCCTAAAAGCTTCCCAGGAGAGAAAGTAGTTTACATACAAAGAATCAATAAGAGTGGCATTGGATTTTTCTGTGTGCCAGAAGAAGGTAGAACAGTATCTTCAAATTCTGAAGGAAAGTGATTTACCTAGTATTTTATACCTGGTCTAGAAGTCAGTCAGGTATGAAAATTCAGTACAGATACTTTCATTCATGGAAGGTCTGAAAAATTCTGTCATTTTTTTACCCTTTTGACAAATCTGTGAGAAGATGAAATTCAATAGAACAAGGGACTGAATCAAGAAATAAAAGAAAAACTAACCTAGACTGGGGAAGATAAGTCCCAATGGGACCAGGCTGAGGGAGCAATTGGACCAAATTGGAGCAGGCTATGGGAGAAGGATCTCCAGTTTAAAAAAATACAATTAAGAAAACAAAAGCAAAAACGAAAAGCTGAAGTGAGAGATTATCCAGGATCCCTGAGTGTTTGAAGAACTTTGCTGTACATTTAATCAGTCTTTCACAGCATTGTGGGGTGGGGGTAGGATTATACACGTGGAAAACTAAGCAAACGTAGTTCAACTACAGGATAAACAAAACAGATGAAAGAGAAATTATAACCGTTATACATTACTTAGCTCGGGATTGAACTATATTTGCTTAGGTATAAAATGCAAACATTGACTATTTACTAATCAAAAAATTGTGGTGCAGCTGTTACTGAGAGGAAGAGAAGGGAGGTGGGAGGATTCAGAGACCTGAATCTGGGATAACAGCAATCACTGTCTAGAACTGTTAAATCATGAAATAGAGTATAAGCTTATTATTTAGAAACATGACGGTATAAATAAGAGAAAGAGCTTAAAGAATTCAAAGTGACTACTTCAATGGAGCATAGCTTGGAAGTGCAACAGAGGATTACTTTTTGTTTTTAATACAATTGGATTTAAAATTTTTTATAATATAATTTGATATAGTCATTACCTTTTTACAAGTCAGAGATTTCAGTTTTATTTCCTATGGCATTCCCTCTTTGTGGTGGAATGAAATAGCCAAAAAGAAGAGAGAGAAAAAAAGTTATTTTATCTGAAAAATAAATATGAACTGTATATTCATTTCCTGAGTAATGAAGTTAATGTGGCTACTCATAGTTGAGGATGGGGCTTAGGTTTGGTCAGTGCCATTGAGTATTTGAGATTAGAGTGGCGTGGATGTATTTTGGTTAGAGTACTTTGACCTTTCAGGATGGAACTAAATTATAATCTGTTACTTTGAGTTTTTTGTAGTATCTCCCTCTTCATGTTGATACTTACAGAATTAGGATCATCTCAAGTTTTTAATAATGACTTGTTCTCTGTAATTTAATGTGCAGATTTAAGCTGCTGTATTTTGTTACGTTTAGGATCTTAAAACTTCAAGGGGTCTATTTGAAGAAATGAAGAAAACAGCAAGCAACAATGTTGTACAGGTAAATAAATTATTCCCAAGAAACGACATTCAATTAAATTGCTATTTTATTGCAGGTTAGTACCTGTGATGCTGTAATATATGCAGTAAGAATTAGTGAGTGGTCTTTTCAACTTTGTCCCTATGACCACTCTTTAAAATAGTTAATAATAGACTTATGCAAGCAGAATCTTTAGTAGTATTTAAGAGATTTCTCTGTTAACAAAAGAGCTTCTAAACTGATGTTAAGAAAGAAACAGAAAAAAAAAATCCAAAGAGCTGGAAAAATTAATCCATTTCTATTAGCTATTTTCAAAGTTTAGTTAATTTCTTTTTAGTGATGCTTTGAAAGTACATTTTCAAATAAAGGTGAGAAAATAGAGTAGAAGCTTCATCTTGTCCAGTGAGAACACTACTGTATTCCACAGCGGAAGTTCAGCAAAAAGTCTTCTTGAGCAAGAAAATAAAATGTGGGTTTTTTTTCCATTTAAAAATTCACGATCTAACATGTAATATGTATACACATATGCAAAGAAACACATACAATTTATTTTTATTTATTTATTTTTTAAACATCTTTATTGGAGTATAATTGCTTTACAATGGTGTGTTAGTTTCTGCTTTATAACAAAGTGAATCAGTTATACATATACATGTGTTCCCATATCTCTTCCCTCTTGCGTCTCCCTCCCTCCCACCCTCCCTAACACATACAATTTAAAAACATAATTTTAAAAGAGAATATCCTTGGGATCACTCACTGTGCAACCTGGGAAATAAAATATTGTGGGGACCTTGGAAACCCCCAAAGAATCCCTTCCCCACCATATCCCACTGCATCACCTCTGGAGGTAACCGCTCTACTGATTTTTTTGTGTGTGTGATAATCATTTCCTTAGTTTTTTTTTTAATAGAAGTATAGTTGATGTATAATATTATGTAAGTTACAGGTGTACAATATAGTGATTCACAATTTTTAAAGGTTATACTCCATTTTTAATTATTATAAAATCTTGGCTCTATTCCCTGTGTTGTACAATATATCCTCGTAGCTTATTTTATACATAATAGTTTGTACTTCTCAATCTCATAGTCCTATATTGCCCCTTCCCCTGTCCCCACTGGTAACTGCTAGTAAAATGTATTTTCAAGATAATATATATTTTAAGATTTTGACAGGTTATTTTTTGCTTTAAATTTTCTACCTTACTCTTTTGAAATTTTAACAATATCTTTTTCTATCACTTGTGTTTCCAATAGAAATGTACCATAATCATATTTTTTTCTCTCCCTAGGTGATTGAATGGGTATTAGAAAAGACAAGCAAGAAATAGCACAAAATCATTCTCTTTGGATAATTATAAATTGGACAGAGCTATTATTTACTTTTTCCTTCCATAGTTTGAAAATTACAAATTTCAAACTTTATTCAAAGAGTAGATGTTACATCTCTAAAGAATTTCATAAATATCCTATATTTATATAGTTTTGAGGTTGCTCAGTTAATGTATTTTTAATTGTGTACTTATTTTATAGTTTTACTATATTTTAATTTTTTAATATTTTTATATATGTTTACAAATTTTACTCTTGGTTATTTAATTATTCCAATAAATAGAAAAAGATATTTCTTTACTTCTTGGTAAATGTCTTTGTTGTTAGGCCTATTTAAATTAATAAGTCTTAAGTAAGACATTGCCAGTGGTTTTTCTCATGTGTTCCAATAGCGTGATTTATTGGACGGCCCCTGATTTAGAAAATATTGGCAAGAAAATTCACACAGTTAGCCATGTTCCCTTACCCCTGCCCTAGAGCCACCACTGTTGAGCTATTCATGTTTATTTGGGATCAAAAATGAAGAAAGAGCAAAACTTAAGAAAATAAGACACAGTGAAAATGACTAAGTACAGACTCCCAGAAAAAAAATACCTTTTCCCATGGCAGAAAATCTGGAAAATGTGGAAAATGCGAAAAAGAGTGGAAAAAAATTCTAACATTGTTTCTGTCTATAGGTAACCACTGTTAATATTTTTAAACATTATGTTTAAAATATTTTCAGAATTGGTGTCATATGTGTGTGTATGTGTACGTGTGTTTATATATGTGATGTGTGTGTATATGTATATTAATTTATAGCCTGCTTTTCACTTAACAATGTGATATAACTTAATGATATATGATATAAAATGATTTTTATATCATATATCATCATTTTAATAACTGCATGATACAAATGAACCACAATTTGTTAAATCAATCCCTCATTGTTGGACATATGAGTTCAATTTTTCCTTACTAAAAATAAAACTTTAATGAATATTCCTGGTACCTCACTGATTATTCCTTAGTATAAGTTTTTCGGAGTGGAATTTGTGATTTTTGGTAAATTTTTCCAAATTGCCTGAGAGATCAGTTTGTACACCCACCAGGAGAGTCCCCGTTTCCTTTTCTGATGGCTGAAAATAGTGAGGGTGAACATTTTTAAAAATATGTTGGCCGCTTTTTCAGTAAATTTAATTGGTCAAAGAAATTAATTTCTAAATTTCTAGATGCCTTCCTGGAATTCCAAAGCTGATCTCCACATTATCCACGTCAGGGCCTAGACTCCCACAGGGTCAGAGGTTTGGGCTGCAGCCTCCCTTATTTGGGCTTCTGGAGAAGGGGAGTTACAAGCCTTCCCCATACCTGCACGCTTTCCATACTCGGATACTACTTTAACTTAACTTCCATGCAGTGCTCATACTTCATACCTTTTGTGAACTTCCCATAAAAAATATTTCAAAGTAAAAAGTGACAAGATATTTCAGATAAATTTGAAAGCAGGTACAAAGGAGAGATCTAAAAGGCCCAAAGACTTCAGGTCAATTTTTGGAATAGACTAAAAGTCATGGAAGAAAAGGCAGGCTGAACTGAGGTTCAGCTGTACATACTTTGGGCTGTGTTCCAGGAGAGGAACCCTGCTGACCAGTTGTTCTGTCTATATATACGATAAGTATGAGCGGGACCTCATGTGGGAAGGAGAACATAGGCTGAGCTTAGATATCAGATGTTCTGAGGAGTTATTTCCCCGTGCTGGGAATAATGCCTGAAGCTCCCACTCTTTATAAGGACTCTTTTTTGGAGAAAGAGGGAGCCACAGGGCTGGACTAGCTCAGCTCCGTTATATAGTGATGGTACATTTGGCAAAACTGTTGCCTACATAACCTGGAAAAGAGAATTTGTACCAAATGAACTCATGGATCTAGTTAAGGTTATTTCCAGACAGAATGCTAGAAGTGTCAATGAGCCATTTGTTTGTTTATTTGGCTGAATACAATAAGGTGCAGGACAAGATAGATGAACAAGAGGAGGGACTGTTCAGTTTTCTAGCAGCATTTTGAGGAGATACAGAGGGCTTAGAACATTCTGGATTGGAAAATAAAATGTTTTCCCGCTTCTAGTATCTCTAATGGCAAAATATTCTCCAAGTAAGTAATAGCCTCAAGAAAAAGATCAAACCAAAGGTCTAGCAATATAATTCTTTATTAAGACCTTAGAAATATTTAAAGTAAACTCTCGTAGCAAGACAAAAGGGCTTTTAAGAATCTTCAGGGTGTTGCCCCATAGCACTCTGACACCCAAAGTAAAGAGGACCTGTCCTGAAAAGAATTGTGGGTGTGGTTTTCATCTAATAGACTAGACTATAACTTGATACATAGAAAGCCCACACATTTTATTTTTATTGGAGATGTAATTCACATATTATGAAATTCACCCTTTAGGGTGTATAATCTAACAGGTTTTAGTATATCCACAAAGTTGTGTAATCATCACCACTGTCTAATTGCATAACATTTTCCTCACCCCAGTAGAAATTCCATATCTACTAGCAGTCATTTTCTGTTCACCACTGGCAAACACTAATCTGCTTTCGGTTCTCTGGACCTGCCTATTCTGGACATTTGATGTACGTGGACTAATACAATTTATGGTCTTTTGTGTCTGGTTTCTTTTACTTAGCATGAGGTTTTTCACGGTTCATCCATGTTGTAGCATGTATCAGCGTTTCACTGTATGACTCTGCCACATTTTGTTTATCCGTTCATCAGTTGATGCACATTTGGGCTGATTCCACTTTTTGGCTATCATGAATAATGCTACCATGGAGGTTTATATACAAGTTTTGGCATAGACATATATTTCCATTTATCTTGGGTATATGCCTAGGAGTGGAATTGTTGGACTATATATTCAACAGTAACTGTTTAATTTTTTGAGAAAAGGCAGACTGTTTTCCAAAGCAGCTGCACCACTTGACATTTCCACCAGCAGTTCCAATTTCTCCACATCCTTGCTAACACTTGTTATTATTTTTCTTCTGACAAATGATAGGAAATGTGAGGTAATATCTCATAGTGGTTTTGATTTGCATTTCTCTGATAAATAATGTTGTTGAGCATCTTTTCACATGCTTATTGGCCGTTTGCATATTTTCTTTCCGCAAATGTCCACCAAATCCTTTTTTAAGGACTTTTAGGTGGGATTATTTCTCTTTTTATTGTCGAGTTATAAGAACTCTTTATATTTTCTGGATTCTAGTCCCTTATCTTATGATTTACAAATATTTTCTCCAATTCTGTCCTTCCACTTTACGGTTTTATCTCTTACATTTAAGTCTGTGATCCACTTTGAGTTAATTTTTGTGTATGGTGTGAAGAAGGGATCCACCATCATTCTTTGACATACGGGTATCCAGTTTTACCAGCATAATCTGTTGACAGTTCTTTCTCCGTTGAATTTTCTTAGCAACAGAAAGTCCATAAAATTTTAAGGAATTTGTATCAAAATGGAAAGAGACTTCTGAGCCATCAAATTTCAGTGGGCATGAAGCAGGGTGAGAAAACTGTTCAGTTGCAAATATGGACTATTTTTTTATGGAAAAGAAAGACTTTTCAGAAAGTCAAAGCCAAGAGCCCAAAGGGCAGAGCCAATAGTAGGATTAGAGTACCACTCCCAGGTAGCAGAAATGAACCCTGGATCACATCCCCTGCCCCGGCAAGAGATAAGTGGTGACATGTGCCCAGATGGATTTCAGAATTACTATGAACTAGTGATTAGTCCCCTAACAAAGGAAGTGTCTGCTGCAGATACCCTGTCCCTGCCTCACCATTGTATGTTGGACGTACAGATGGCAGTTAACTTAGGTTTCTTAGGTCACAATATTCTGGATTTTTAAAAGCCACACCCTGAGTCTCATCCCTATCTGGACTGATGAAAATCATGAAATATTGGACTTCATCCCATATTGGGAGGAAATGAGCATATTCTGTATGTAAGAGAAATGAAAATAATTGTGGCCAGAGAGTGGAATGCAGTAGGTTTAACATGGCCACAAAGCTTTGAGCTCCTCCCATCAAGAGATGGAGTCTATCTCCCTCGTCCTTGCATCTGGGCTGGCAGTGTGACTTGCTTTGACTGGTAGAATATGGTATAAATGACATGGTGTGAGCTAGAACCTAGGCTTTGACCATCTTGCAGCTTCCGGTTTGCTCTTGTAGAACCTTGCCTGAATGTAAGGTAGGCACATAAGGGAACTGGTCTAGCCTACTAGATGTTGAGAGGCCATACAGAAGAGAACTGAGGTGACCCAGTAGACAGCCAGACCGGCTGCAAGACAGTGAGTGAGGCATCTTGGACCTCAGTCCAACAGAATGCTCCAGCTACATACAGCCATATTCTATGAGTGAGCCCAGGCAAGCCACAGAATAGTGAGATAATATGGCCCTGTGTTCTAAGCCACTAGGTTGCGAAGTAGTTTGTTTTGTGTAAACATTAGGTTCTGTTCATGTTGAAGAATTCATTGAGAGGCCAGGTGCAAGAAGGAACGTTGCAAAAACTTCACTGATTATGGTCTTAGTTCGAAGGCCTGACTTGAAGAAGAAAGAAGTCACTTCTTTCTGGACTGGGTTTGCCTTTCTTGTGAGACCCAGAAAACTTGCAGAGGAAGCATTTCCTTCACCCCTTGTGCAGGTGAAAATTACAAAGCAGAGACACTGCAATTAATGAGGGGTTGTGAAGATCTTTCCTGGACTTTCCTTTGAGTTCTTGGGAAGAAATAGACTATATTCATCCAAAGAATTACAGTTGAAAGTTGCTGAAAATATAACTGGCTTTATTTCTTGAAAAGAACAAAGTTTTTTTTTCAACATTCCCAGGCGCTGCTCCAAGCTAAGGCAGAATCACAGCCATCAGGCCAAGTGTGAGAGCAGGATGGGCTCTGCCCGAGGCTAGAGTCAGGGTTAGAGGCCTTACCCGCATGCTGCCTGTGCCTTGGGGGATAGGCTGCGTGTGCATCAGCTCCCACTTCTCTTGTGCGCACTGGTCATCCTTAGTTTTCACCGTCCTCCACCTCTGCCCTACTCTTTTTGCTGTGACACTGTCTGAGCAATGTTCTCAGTGTCGAGTCTTATACTCTTGCAATAAACTGCCTTTTTTATGTCGAAGGAAAAAAACAATGGAGGATAAAAGGCCAAAATACAGGTTCCTACTGCTTTTCTGTTATCAGACAAATGTGTTTCCATCACTTACTTGGACATGGTTTAGTTATTTCAATGAGGTATTAGACTTGCTTCCCCTAGTGAAATCCAATTTAGTGTAATTTAGAGGACTGGGTGACATGATAATCAATTTCCAGTCCTATATTCAAATAGTTCTGTTATGTAAGATTTTATAAACAAGTTAAAAATATTATTCACTACTATGAGAACATTATTACCCATAAAAAGAAAACCCTATTTATTTATTTATTTTGTAAACATCTTTATTGGAGTATAATTGCTTTACAATGGTGTGTTAGTTTCTGCTTTACAACAATGAATCAGTTATATATATACATATGTTCCCATATCTCTTCCCTCTTGCGTCTCCCTCCCTCCCATGCTCCCTGTCCCACCCCTGCAGGCAATCACAAAGCACGGAGCTGATTTCCCTGTGCTATGCGGCTGCTTTCCACTAGCTATCTATTTTACGTTTGGTAGTGTATATATGTCCATGCCACTCGCTCACTTTCTCCCAGCTTACTCTTCACCCTCCCGATATCCTCAAGTCCATTCTCTAGTAGGTCTGTGTCTTTATTCCCGTCTTACCCCTAGGTTCTTCATGACATTTTTTCCCCTTAAATTCCATATACATGTGTTAGCAACCTGGAGAGATTTCCCTTCCTTTTCTTTGTTCTCACAGCTCACAGGAGCTCAGCTTTGGATTTGGCCCCGCCTCTGCGTGTAGGTCGCGGGAGGGCGTCTGTTCTTCGCTCAGAGAGGGCGGGGTTAAAGGAGCAGCTGAGCCGGGGCTCTGGCTCACTCAGGCGGGGGGGAGGGAGGGGCACGTAGTGCGGGGCGGGCCTGCGGCGGCAGACGCCGCCATGACGTTGCACTAGCTTGAGGCGCGCCGTGCGTTCTCCCGGGGAAGTTGTTCCCGGATCCCCGGACGCTGGCAGTGGTGGGCAGCAGAGGCTCCCCAGAAGGGAGGTGTGGAGAGTGACCTGGCGCTCGCACACAGGCTTCTTGGTGGCAGCAGCAGCAGCCTTAGCGTCTCCCGCCCGTCTCTGGAGCTCCTTTAAGCAGCGTTCTTAATCCCCTCTCCTCGCGCACCAGGTCCGTGGGGGGTTTCTTGCCTTTTGAGAGGTCTGAGGTTTTCTGCCAGCGTTCAGTAGGTGTTTTGTAGGAGTTGTTCCACGTGTAGATGTATTTCTGGTGTATCTGTGGGGAGGAAGGTGATCTCCGCGTCTTACCCTTCCGCCATCTTCCTGGAAGCCCCAGAAAACCTTTTTTAAAAGAGGATTTTTAAATGCACATTTAAGAAGTTCATGTAATATAGTGGGTATTACAGTTGTATGATCCCTGGCCCCATTTCTCAGCAGTAACTGATAGTAAGAGGCCTTTTTAAAAAAATGTATCCTTGTGGACATTTTTATACAAGCACAAGCGTATTATACACACGTCCATCGCTCCTCAACCGAGCAGACCCAACACCCCTTTACTGTCATCAGGTGAAATTGATAAATGCTGTTTTTAGGCCAAGTTCCCTAGAAAATGAAACAGGAGGCAAGGATTAGGTGCTGATGCTTTATTTAGGAGGCCCACGTCCCAAGGCCTTCACTGAGAGTGAAGACAAGAAGCGGGCAGGAGGCAGGGAAGCAAGGCAGGTGATGCATGATGACACCGGCTGCTGCTTCATGAAGCCCAGAGAGACGCAGCCAGTCACCTAGCAGGTGTGCAGTCACGTGGGATGCCTCTCAGGATATACGGTGCATGGTCCACAGGAAGGAGGCAGAGGAAGGTTATCTGCCCAGCTCCTTCCTGTGATCATCTCCCGTTTGGCTCCACAAAGGTTTCAATAAATCGCCTACAGATCAGTGTTGCTCAGGTCATCACCTTTAGCAGCTGCTCAGGACACCTATGCCCTACAGAGCGGCTTTTCATCCAAGTCTGGCATTGATGAGAGAACCCAAAAATGCAAGTATGTCTCTCCTTAGCCTGGCTGCCTGGCAGCAGCCTAGGGGAGAGGTCAGGGGAAGCAGCGTTTCCAGGCAAGCAATGGATTGGCTCTAAGTGGCAGAAACACTTAGGTCAAGCACAGCTGTCTGTGGTGATGCCTGAAGTTGAATAAGCGGGTGAAAAGTATGGGAGACCAGCCAATCGCATTGAGGGAATCTGAGGAGATACACAGGATGTGCCTATTAGAGTAATCTAACCTACATGCACTCAGAAATTTTTTTTTAATTGATATCCTCTAATTGTAAAGGAAGTTTTGGAAAAGACTAATGATAAAATAATATGCATTTCAGTATGGAGAAGCTGGGGTACTACTACACTGAAAGACAAAATGAAGTAGTCGAATATTTGACTTTTAGTTGGATTCAGCATGAATGAGGCACATATAATAGCCGTCATGTGTTTGACTCAAGTACCACAAACACACTCGCTGCCAGTGACTTGTTTTTATAAAGTGCCCTGAGCAAAACAAAAACACGACCTTTCTTCCATATGCATGGTAGTTGTATACCTAGAAAATTCAGAATATATTGAATCAGTCAAAAAATGTTTTCATTTGTAAAATGTAGTCAGGTCTAGGCTCAGATCATTATATGTGTTTCTCACCTAACTCAGCAGGCACAAAAATTGTGTGGGAAATGGTTCTATTGGATGTGAGGACTGTCGTCACATTGCAGGGAATCTAACCAACCCTGGCTCTTGTTCATCAAACTGATAGCGTCATACTCCTGCACCCCTTCCCCCGCCCCAGCCCCATCATTGTGACAACAACACTAGCACAGACTTCCAAATGCCCCGCAGTACCATTCTTCTTGAGAACCACTTCTTCTGAAAGAACAAATGGACTTATATATCTACATATCTATATCTGCATTTTTCAGAACTTGCATTTAGAAATTCTGTGCATATTAGATGGACCATTCTTTGTAACAGCTGCAGAATATTCTGATGCATTGGTGAGCCATGATTTATTTAGCTCTATCGACGGTCACGTGGACCTTTTCAGCTTCTTGTTACGAATGTTGCTGCAAAGATGATCTTTATACATTAGCCTTTGTGCACTTCTGTAATATATCTGTAGGACAAATTCCCATAAGTCAAAAGGTACATGTATTTGTAAATTTTTATAGATATTGCAAAATTGCCCTCCAAATTATTGCCAAATATATACCTACAAATTTATACCTACAGGTATAAATGCCTGTTTTCCCATCACTTCCCACCACTAAGTATTGTGGAAGCTTTAATCTTGGCCAATTTGTTCTTTAAAGATAAAAACGAGAAAGTTTAAATATCCTATTTAAAGCCATTTTCAGATCATTTTATATTACCTAGGAGCCCCCAGCCTTGATTTGTCTTTTATACAGGACACTCACGTGGAAAACAGATTGGACTTTCAGTGTTTTCTAGAGTAGAACAGGGTGATGACTAAATTTGACACAGACGTTAAGTTTTGGCTCTACGAATGTAAGAATTTTCTAACAACTCTAGCCATCCGGCAATGGGATGGCTGGCCTCAGGAGATAAGGAGCCTCCACCATATAGCTGAAAATTTTCAGTTTCAGGTGGAATGAACAAGTACAAGGGATGTTCAGAAAGAGATTCCTGAATTTAGTGGCATATGCTACAAGGTCAATGTTTCTCAAAATGTAGTACTTGGATTATAGTGTATGTGGTGGTGGTACAGATTTTTCCAAAAATTATAATTGGTGTACATTCATATTTTTTTAATTAATTTTATTTATTTATTTATGGCTGTGTTGGGTCTTTGTTTCTGTGCGAGGGCTTTCTCTAGTTGTGGCAAGCGGGGGCCACTCTTCATCGCGGTGCGCGGGCCTCTCACTATCGCGGCCTCTCTTGTTGCGGAGCACAGGCTCCAGACGCGCAGGCTCAGTAATTGTGGTTCACGGGCCCAGTTGCTCTGCGGCATGTGGGATCTTCCCAGACCAGGGCTCGAACCCTTGTCCCCTGCATCGGCAGGCAGATTCTCAACCACTGCGCCACCAGGGAAGCCCTACATTCATTTTTATATGTATACACCATGTTGCTATATTACTAGCAAATTCCATATCCTAAAATATCAATACTAAGGTAGTATTGCTAAAATTATAGGTAAACTTTGAGCAATAATGTGCTTGATAACCTCTGAAGTCTCTTCAAAACAGATTCTACAGTTCTAAATCTCAACACTACTAAATTTTCAAATAGTAAAAGACTTCTCAACCCCAGCCTGTTACATTTATTACAAGTAACTTAGACACGAACCAAGTTCTACAGAGAATTTGAGTTTTTGGAGCTTGGTGTACAGGTAAAATCCCATGAAAATTTACTTAAAATGAGAGTTGAAAGCCCTAAGCCCCAGGTGAAGACCCATCCTGGAACTATACACACAAAAACACACAAAAAAATTGCTAGTGGCATCATCCCCTCACCTCCACCCACTAGCACCTTTCAAGGCCAGTCTTGGAGGCACAGACTAACAGGATGTGTCTTTTACACACCCGTATCCCTCTGTGGCTATTAGGAAACCACCAGCCAGCCCACCATATTCAGAGATGAATATTTATTTAATTCATATATCAATTTTACATGATATCCATAGTGCTATAAACATAGGCACATTTTTTTTTTTAACTCATGGTACATTCAAAAATTACTCCCTTACCCCAGTCTACTCCAATCCCGTCAAGATAGAGTATCCAGTATTTGTAACAGGGGCCAGAAAGGCCCTGCTCATTAATTTCAGAAGAATCCTTCTGCCCGTTAAGACCTCCTTCTGACTTCAACCAAGCAGGGTCAACAAGCATTTGGATAAAGAAACATGCATTTTTCAGCATTTTAATGCATCAATTGATAGAATTAATGAAATGTCTCAGCCTGAGTGTTTTTTTGAATAGGTTTATAGTTTTGTTCCTCCTACTTAATTCAAGTCAGAAAAAAAAACTGATAGCAATCTTCCTGTTGGTTTTCTTTAAATTCCAATGGGATGGTTTAAAGATATGTCACCACACCAAAGGGCTCGCCTAATCACATCTAACAAATGGGCAGCTTCCCACAAAATATAGATTAAGACATCATTCATCGGTGTTGGTTTGCCCCTAAAAGGACAGACATTGTGAGCTTAATAATTCATCAATTCAAATAAGAAACAGATTGAGCACAGAGGGGACTGGACAAAAACAAACCCCCCAAAATCACTCAGTTGATTTGCTAACCATACCCACGCACGATCCAGATGTACGGGTTTGTGTTGTTGACAACATTCATAACACACATCAACAAGATTAAATCTACAGGGTAAACTTATAACCTGTTGAATTCAGAATGAGGAAAAATGAGTATTTAAATTGACATCATAGCCACTCTGATATGATACAATTTAACTTTGAGGAAGAAAAATGATTTATATACACAATTCTCTTAGTAAAATTTTCTATTTCTTGCTAATAACACATTTTAATTCAGAAAATGCATTAACTTTATGCAAATATATTTTTCTAAAATATAAATATTTAAATTAAACTTTTATAAACACGGAGAATGTAGTTTCTGTTGACCCGCATCCAGATATTAATCAGTCCAAAACTCAAGTGATGAAATAATATTTGTAATTATGATCATTTTGTCTATAAATATATAATAGGATCTCTGCAACTAAATTATGAGTAATTAACTCACACTTCATGTAGTACTGAGCACCTTAGATTACACATTGTTGAATTAAGCTATTGGCATTAATATATGTATTTTAATATGTTATTTACAATACACAAGTATAATTCTCTCGTATAACAACATTCCAGTGATTTTGAAAATATATAATGAAAGAGTACGTTACAATTTACAATTCATCAAAGATTTCCTACAATATTCAGGCTGGGGCTTCACTCTTTAGCATTTTAAAATAGGAAACAAAACAAAATCAGTGTCCTGAAGCTGTGTTTTCCAAAATGTATTTTTTGTTTTGTTTTGTGTGTGTGTGTGTTTTGACACTAGCTTCACAAGATGCTCCTTTAGAGAGGAGTTCTGTAGGTAAGCGTTAGGAATGGCACACAGGATGCCCCCCCTTGCAGAATCGCAATGTTCAATAAAGTCTTTGAGGAGGCCTGCAGTCATGAAATCTGTTCAACATTTTTTAAGTCAGTATTGAACAAACTTTTTTTTTTTGCGGTACGCGGGCCTCTCACTGTTGTGGCCTCTCCCGTTGCGGAGCAACAGGCTCCGGACGCGCAGGCTCAGCGGCCATGGCTCACGGGCCCAGCCGCTCTGCGGCACGTGGGATCTTCCCAGACCGGGGCACGAACCCGTATTCCCTGCATCAGCAGGCGGACTCTCAACCGCTGCGCCACCAGGGAAGCCCTGAACAAACATTTTTGATGACCAATCCCTTTAATTGCCCCCCGACAAAACACCAGTCAATCAGTGCCCCTTGGAACTTGTATTACATGTTACTTGTATTACTTTGGGGAAACACTGATCGAAAATACAATGCTGATCTAAAGTAACACTCAAGAAACACATGTATCTGAGTGAACAAAATCACATTCTTTTAAAACAGTTTTACTTTTTAAAGCTCTTTGCATAGGTATTTGCTAAAATACGGTTCTGAAAAATAACACACAAACCTAACCTGAAACATTTGTCTATGTAAAACTATAAGGGAGAGGACGGTTACAAATACAGAAATTCTAGAGCTAATTTTCAAGATTTGAGAAAAGTGACTTTAAAATCAAATAACAGGTGTGTTTTCAGTGAATTTGTTTTGAAAGATAAAAGCAAAAGTGTTAAATCAGTAATATGCTATACGATGTCTGAAAATATTCTTGTAGAAAAATTTCAGGTCATTATATTATTTCCCTGGAATTCCAAAAGAGCTGTTGATGGGTTTGATGGGTTTGATTATAACATTGGCTCTCTATGTAAAACCCAGCATTAACCAGAATCATATAAGGCTGCTCTATTACTTGCTTGAAAATGCATGCATACAAGCACAGGCAGAAACAAGGGCCAATAAATTGCTGGGTACTTCCACTGAAAACCACAAAGTGGGGAAAATTAGTTAACCCCGCATGAATTATTATTATTATATATATA
>NW_020172779.1:5623601-5663397 GCF_003031525.2 Neophocaena asiaeorientalis asiaeorientalis
TGACAATCTTTTAAAAAAATCCATAATTTGCTTTTATAAATAAAGCTATAAGTCATGGCTCTAAGATAGCAGACTTTGGGTATGAGTGTAGTCCCAGAATTAATCATCTTTCACGCACACCACTCTTCAGCAGAGCTTTGCAATTTAAGCAGTCTACTTTGGCTCAGAATCCACCAGCTTACAGCTCAGATCAGTATCTGATGCTTTATTTAATTCCCACTCATCATATGCTAATAAGAACACTTCAGAATCATTCTACATCATTGAAAGATAATTCATTAAGAAAAAGTAACAGCTGTTTCACACTTAAATAAAAGGTGGGTTTCCATTTGAAGTACTTTTCTTTCCTTACCAGCGAAAGTCAACTCAATTAGAAATAGAAAATAAAGCACAATAAAACAAGGGGTCCTTATTACTGGGGTGGGGAGGGGAGAGGTGAAAAATGTCCATTTCTCATCTATACAGCCCTTGCTTACCTGGGTGAACCAGTTGCCTAGAAACTGGTATGATTAAGATCTGCACATCCTGTTCTAATGTTCATGTCCTTGACTGTCATTACTTAAAAGCTATGCTGTGTATTTCCAATCAGCCTCACCTCTTTACCCTTTTACTGTTCTAAAAAAACAGTTTCATTCTGATAGTCCTTGTGGAGTTTTTCTGAAGGTACCCTTTATAGTTGCTGAAATTGACAGAGGAGTCTGGGACTGTTACACAGGACTCGGGATCTAAAGCTGACAGTGGCATGCTACATCTGGTGCATCACTGCAAATGGTGTCTGATATGACACTTTTCGGTGGCATTGCAGCCCTCCTTTTCTCAAAGGCAATTCGTTCCTCTGTTCAGGCCACCAACCCCAGCCTTGTAATCTTAGCTGACAGGAAGGAATGAATGATGAAAACAATCGGCTTGGGGCAGGAATGAAGGTCCAGTTGCTGAAATTCAAAAAGAAGAGAATATGAAAGATTTTAAACTAATGCTTGATACAAAATAGTGATTTACACATCAAACAGATCTATGCACTTCCTGCTTTTAAGTGTTAACTGGAGCAATTGTGTTTTTAAATCCTTGCCCCCCAGTGAGATAAAAAAATAACTCTTTGAACTTTTTCCTTACATCTCGTATATCTTTTTTTCCAAAATAAGTTCTGTGAAATTTATACATACCCATAGCATAAATATCAGTGTTGCCCTTCTTGACTGTCTAAACCATTTATTTTTGGTATCACGATAGTGATACTATTTATGTCGGATTAGGTACAGTATGAAGCAGTACTAAATTTCACATCATAGTTTCAGTCCTGGTTCTAATACTTTTTAGACGTGTACATAATCTTGGACAAGTCACTGAAAATTTTTCCCAGGCCTATCTAACTCACAGCGGGTAGAGTATTAAAATGAGATACTGTATGTGAAGATTCCTTATAAACCATAAAATGCAGAACCCAGGTTTTGAAGCAGCTGTGTCCTCACTGTCCTATACTCATAGATTGTTGTAATCACGTACATCACTTGTCTGTTAAGACCCCCTCTAAAGTTTTATCTTTCTCCGTGTGTTCCTCCTGGGCTGGCACGTGGTCAGAGCCTAATAGGCTGAATTTTTATCACCTGACCTAATTCAGGAGCATTGAGTGTGTTGCTCCCAATTCTCATCCACTGTCCCCAATTCTGTTCCGATGATGACACTGTTGGGGAATAACAACCTGATCATAAAATAACATCCAGCAAAGTTAACTTGTATTTAGCATGAACCAGGTGCTGTGTTACTATCATTTAATTTTCACAAAATCACTATGAGGTAGCTATCATTACTATCTCTATGTTTTATAAGGGAAACTAAGATTTGGAGAAGTTATAAAACTTTCTGAGATCATAGATCTTTCAGTAAAGAGAAAGCATGGACTCAAACGCAGGTCTGTCTGATGCCAGAGTCTGGGCTTAATCACCATATTCTATTTCACTAACACAGAATGCAACTTTTAGAAGTAACCTTAAAGATTATCTACTTCAGTCACTGTATTTTATGGATAAAGACTCAGATCCAAAGAAATAAAAGGACTTGCGCAAGACAATTGGTGAGTTAGTTCCACACTCAGAAAGAGCAAGGGTCTCCTGACCCTCTATTTATTGCATTTTGTACAGCTCACCTCTGTTCCTTTCCTCCTCCCTGGCACCTGCCTCTGGGGGTTGCATAGCTAGACCCTGGGGGAGCTGTGTCTGAACTTGAGCTTATCAGCCTAATATATTGGCAGCAAAAAATCAGTCCTTCCTAAGTCTTTCAAGTCAGGTTGTAATTACAGGCAGAAAGGCTGAAATTTAGACATAACTGATTTTTTTCCTCATGGGCAAAAATAGCCTTGAATTTTCAAGCCATGGATAAAACAGGAGACTGCTTCTTGTTCTTTTCCCTGCTGCTAGGGAGCAGTCACCCTTAGGAAAAAGTGCACAGCTGGGTGATGGACAGAGCAGCAACTGAACCAGAAGCATTCTCAGCAAAATGGACTTTCCAACAATTTCTTCTTTCCAAACTGGTGCCTTCAGGCTGCATTTACTGATTGAACACACAAATAAACAACAAAATTTTATAAAATTCTACGGATCCATTTTAAAGGTTAGAAAAATGACTGGCTGGAAATTGTTCTCAGAAAGTGAGTTCAGATCACCTGTCAGCCACGGGGCACTGACTTCATCATGACTCCTGTGACACCCATAGGAAGAAACCTGGTACTGCACTGGGGCTAGTAGTATTGCATGATCTAGGACAGTGGTGCTGAAATTTTGAGATTTCAGGCTCCTGTGCTCTTTCAAGTGTGGCCCTGGCCCTTTCCTTCAGAGAGACGGGAGTAGGGAGAGGGAGAATTGTGCAAGGCTAGTAGCTGAGTTAAAATGACTAGATCTTTAAAATTGAGGTTTATCTCTGCATTTTATATATCCCCTGTCCCCGTTATCAAGTGTGAATCAACAGATATTCGTTGACTAGGAAGGACCTAGACACAGACTAGTTGTTCCAAATCAAGGTCCTGTTCTACATTCCACAGCTTAAATGAGATGCTATGTCTTCTTGAGAACTATACTTGCTAGAAAGTAAAGGAATGTGCCACTTTCACCCTTCAGTGGAACTAGAGTAACATATTTTTTCACTATGGTAGGCGGTAACGATCACAGGAAATCATGATTTTAAATACATGGGCAATTTGCAGTGATATGAGAAGTATAAATGTTATGTTAACTGACAAACTTGCTGAGCTTGTTGGACACTTTTTGATATGAGCTCAAAACTTCTGGGTCCTTGTCTGGCCCTCTCTCCATTCAGGTAGAGTTGACCACTTTTGCTGGGTTTCCTCACTGCCCCCTCCACTCTGCCCCTTCCCACCCCCTCCCCATCTGTACTCTTCATACTCTCTGCTCCTTTGAGACCCCCCCAGGTTGCCAGGACTGGTGTTTTACACCCCTACATCCCTGACACATGGCACAATGCCCAGGTTAGATCAGATGCTTGATACTTTTAAACAGTGAATGGTGTATCTTAAAGCTGGTGGGACCCTCTTTGAAAAGAATTTAATGCTGACTTTGTAAAGGATCCTTTCCTTGATTCAAATATTTCTGTAATATTCCCATGGAAAATGAGACCAAAGTAAAGAACTGTGAAAAAATTGGATCCCCTCACTGTTTTTAAAGGTTCAATTAAGACATGAACCTATAAGTACTTTGTAAATAGTCAAATGCTAAATAAATACAGGCAGCATTATGTTTGCAGGCCATAATGGGTGTACTGCAAGACAAAATATACGAAACCACACTGTCTAAAGAAAAGTGCACTTACAAGCTCTCCATCTTTGCCTCCAAAATCTAAATACAGCATCCTGATTCCATCATCTGAAGACATTTTCAGCTTTTCATAAGGAGCCTGTATGATTGTCTTGGGAAAGACACCCTCCTGTGGTTCAGTGATAATAGAAAATCCATTCTCATAATGTATGGTCAACCGGCACTCCTGGTTTTTATAGGTGCAAGCTGAGAGAGACAGATGGAGACAGAAGTATGAACAATGGAAGTCCATCCATTTTCCCAGGCACTTAAGCTTCTAGTCTCCCCAAACCCAGGGCCCAGCCACCAACTTCTTTCTAAAGTTAAACATTAATAATCATGCATGAAAATATTCTCCTTAGATTGATTGTGATATTGTAATTTAACTTGCCCTGTGAAACTAAGGGAAATAAACTGAAAGAAATTCCTTTTGCTGGATTTTGTCTGGGCTGTAGCCCTTATATGACCATCTGACAACATGTATGTAGGGAGACGGGTGTTCCGATGGCCTTGTATCAAGCTGGAAAAAACTGACATTTGATTTAGAGTAAGCTACCTCTGATCATCGTCAACACACACACAATCAATCGATCAATCAGTGCCATGTCTACCACCTGGTGAAAGAAGCAAGCAATCCCCCAGTGACATTACCCAAGGTAACAAAAACACATGGAAGAAGTCAGGAGTGAGTAGTGAAAAAATAACCTGATTTTTAATTTTTAAAAAGTTGAAAAACTCATTTTATAAACAGAAAGAAGTGCTTTTTGAGTTTCCCTGATGGTCTGATCATCTTGGGTCCCGGAAAAGCTGCCGCTGTAGATCGATGTCAGGTGTGGCACCTTCGGTGAAGGATTTGGGTGTCCACACTCCCTCTGTCCAGTGTGGTATTCAGGAACCTCAGCTGGTGTCCACAAGGTGCCCTCTGATCCAACGGAACAAAAGTAAAACCTTCTGATCAGGTTAGGTGCCAGCATTTATCTGTGGTCCACCTTGCGTTTAGGAAAAGAGACCAGCGCTCTCAGATTATGAGCTGGACAGGGGGACTGCCACCTGATTCCAAGTTCCCATTAGGAAGACTTGTGAGTGTTTAAAACCCTTAATCAAAAAGTTCTGGAGGGAATTCCCTGGCGGTCCAGTGGTTAGGACTTGGCACTTTCACTGCCGGCCCCCGGTTCGATCCCTGGTCGGGGAAGTAAGATCTCTCAAGCTGCTCGGCCAAAAAAAAAAAAAGCAAAAGTATCAGATTGGATTTTTTTGCCTCACGAAACACCACATTTAACCGGCCCTGGCAAGTCAATTGGCTCTGGCCTTCATATACATCTGAAAGCTCTTTGGGGATAGGAGGACATAGGCAGTATTGATTACTCTCGACCAACTTTAGCTCAGCTCAGCTTTATATACCAAACTGAATTTCACCTCAGCACACTTTAGAAGCAGGACCTTAGCTTAATATTATAGGTGATAAAAGCAAAGCTCAGAGAGGTGAACATGTCACAACCCAGTGGTTTAGATTTCAAAATTCAAGTTCTTTCCTTCCAGTCTGTCTTGTACAGCCTTCTCACACTCTGGTGCTCAGGACACGGAGGCATGTGGGGAGGGATCTTGGCAAAGAGGCTCTCAGACTAATAACTGGGGTGGGGGGAGCCCCTCAGAGTTTGGGGGAAGGAACAGAGTGTCTCTCTGCCCACAGAATGAGGTGGCTTTTAATTGGTTAAAACATATACCCCTTCCTTCGACTGACCGCAGCCATCTTTCAACTTGTAACAAAGGGTTGGTATTTTCCAAAGGTGCATTCTCTAATGAGTCCTGGGAAGAGCCCCTTGGCAAGTCTTAAGTTATCCTCTCAGAAGGGCCCTAGACCCCTGCCACCCGTCCAGTTCAAGGATGACCAAAACATAACATAGACACGGCACAGATGTAGTTATGACTTCCCATCTCGAATCCTCGTTTTTGAAAGTTTTCACTTCTAACATATGCAGAATATGTGGGTGCCTGAGCTCTAAACATGTTTTTTCCCCCTTCCTCTATGTTTGAATTTGAAAGCTGTGCCACTGGATGGTTTGAATTAATTGACTCTGGTTACTTTTAATTTTAATTGACCTAAAGTGGTATTCGTGGCCTTTATATATAATGTAATCAGTTATCTGAAGATGTTCTTAATCTACACAGGATAAATTGAACCCATTATCAAGTTAATTGAAGGTCTGATTAAAACATAAGCCCCTCCCCCCAACTCTCTGCAGGCATCTTTCCATTTGAAACTGGGCTGCACCTTTGGCCATTTCCCTAATTTCTTCTCTCCCACCACCCAGCTAGCTCAGTCCACACAATTCTTTGTTATCCGCCTTTGGCTAGTCTATTAACAGCCTCATTGTTTTCCTGTCGAAGTAGAGTTCAGCTTACTGAGAGAAGGATTTTATGAAATTTGTGGAATGTAAACTAAACCAAACCCCTTTGGCCATCTTCATTCTTTTCTAGAACACCCCAGAAGTTGTTGCAAGGAGTCTGGACTTCTCTGCAATTACACGTATAACTACATTAAATTTAGTTTTCAGGTGACTTGAGCCTTTTCCAACTCTCAGGTTTGAAACTCTAGTTTTTCGTGCCATACAGAGTGGCTTAAAAAATAAAAACTTCCGTGACACTCCGAGAGACATTTTCAACAATGTTGGAAAATATTGGGGGGTACTAACTAGTTTCAGGATAATTTTTAAAAGACAGTGATTATCTCAGAGATGCTGCAGCAGAAATTCTACAGAACATCTGGTTTTTCATGTTTGCACCAGTAAAGGAAATATGGAGAAACCCTACTACACGTTGACGTGGGTCCCATCTTTTAGAATCCTCCTGGGTGCTGGAGGAAGTTGCACCCTAGTGCAGTGCTGCACACCGAGTGGTCCACGGACCAGCAGCACCAGCACTGCCTGGTATCGTACTAGATGCAAATTCTCAGGCCCTGCCCCAGAACTGCTGCGTCACAATCTCTAGGGATAGGCATCAGCAATCAGAGGCTCCTGAGGGTACAACTAAAAAACTTTGTTTTTGTTGTTCTTTTTTTCAGTGTGACTGAAGTTTGGAAACGCTGTACCTAAGAGGTCTTTTTTTTTTTTTTAAGGCCAACTTAATTTATTTTAACCTAAAGTAAACACAAAATGTCTTGTTTTTATATGGCATCCCTCCCTGGATGAAACACCTAATTCAGGAACCTCAAGAGACAGATATTCGTTTAGGACAGAGGAATAGTTCTGCTTCAGAGCAGAGATGGAGAAAGGATTTATATTCCACTTAATTAATTCTTTTTAAAAGAATTTTTTTTATTGTGGTAAAAGTTACATAATATAAAACATACTATTTTAGCCATATTTAACCATATACTATTTTAGCCATATTTAACCATATACTATTTTAGCCATATTTAACCATATACTATTTTAACCATATTTAACTATTTAACCAGTTCAGTGGCACTAAGCACATTCACATTGTTGTGCAATTCTCACCATCATCCGTCTCCCAAATTTTTCACCTTCCTAAAGGAAACTCTGTCCCCTTTAAACACTAACTCCCCATTCCCCCTCCCCTGCCCACCTCCCAGCCCCTGGCATCTACCAATGTACTTTCTGACTCTATGAATTTGGCTATTCTACATACCTCGTGTAAGTGGAGTCAAACAGTATTTGTCTGCATCTAATGTATATTGGAGTGCATTTTTAAGGTTAACTTAATATATGTCCTTCAAACAGATTTTACCGTCTCTCTCCCCGCCCCGTGCTATACAGTAGGCCCTCACCAGCCATCTACTTCATACACACTAGTGTACATACGTCAATTGCAATCTCCCAGTCCATCCCACCCCCGAACTTGGTGTCCATACGTTTGTTCTCTATGTCTGTGTCTCTATTTCTGCTTCGCAAATAGGTTCATCTGAACCATTATTCTAAATTCCACATACATGCGTTAATATACGATATTTGTTTTTCTCTTTCTGACTTACTTCACTCTGTATGACAGTTTCTAGGTCCATCCATGTCTCTGTAAATGGCACAATTTCGTTCCCTTTAATGGCTGAGTAATAGTCCATTGTATACATGTGTCAAAACTTTTTTATCCATACTTCTGTTGATGGACATTTAGGTTACGTCTATGTCCTGGCTATTGTAAATAGTGTGGCTATGAACATTGGGGTGCATATATCTTTTGGAATTACAATTTTCTCAGGGTATATGCCCAGGAATGGGATTGCTGAGTCATGTGGTGGTTCTATTTTTAGTTTTTTAAGGAACCTCCATACTGTTCTCCATAGTGGCTGTATCAATTTGCATTCCTACCAACAGTGCAAGTGGGTTCCCTTTTCTCCACACCCTCTCCAGCATTTACTGCTTGTAGATTTTTCGATGATGGCCATTCTAACTGGTGTGAGGTGATAACTCATTGTAGTTTTGATTTGCATTTCTCTAATAATTAGTGATGTTGAGCATCTTTTCATGTGCCTCTTGGCCATCTGTATGTCTTATTTGGAGAAAAGTCTATTTAGGTCTGCCACCCATTGTTTGATTGGGTTCTTTGTTTTTTTGGTATTGAGCTGCATGAGATGTTTGTATATATTGGAGATTAATCCCTTGTTAGTTGCTTCATTTGCAAATATTTTCTCCCATTCTGAGGGTTGTCATCTCGTCTTGCTTATGGTTTCCTTTGCTGTGCAAAAGCTTTTAAGTTTAATTAGGTCTCGTTTGTTTTTAATTTGATCATGGTGTATGATCCTTTTAATGTGTTGCTGGATTCTGTTTGCTAGTATTTTGTTAAGGATATTTGTGTCTATGTTCAACAGTGATATTGGTGTGTAGTTTTCTTTTATTGTAGTATCTTTGTCTGGTTTTGGTATCAAGGTGATGGTGGCCTTGTAGAATGAGCTTGGGAGTGTTCAATTTGAGAAGGATAGGTGTTAGCTCTTCTCTAAATGTTTGAAAGAATTTGCCTGTGAAGTTATCTGGTCCTGGACTTCTGTTTGTTGGAAGATTTTTAATCACAGTTTCAATTTCATTACTTGTGACTGGTCTGTTCATATTTTCTATTTCTTCTTGGTTCAGTCCTGGAAGTTGTACCTTTCTAAGAATTTGTCCATTTCTTCCAGGTTCTCCATTTTATTAGCATATAGTTGTTTGTAGTAGTGTCTTATGATCCTTTGTATTTCTGCAGTTTTTTTTTTTCTAACTTTTTTTTTTTCATTTCTAACTTTATCGATTTGAGTCCTCTCCCTTTTTTTCTTGATGAGTCTGGCTAAAGGTTGATCAATTTTGTTTATCTTTTCAAAGAACCAGCTTTTAATTTCATTGATCTTTGGTATTGTTTTCTTGGTTTCTATTTCATTTATTTCATAACCTTAGAGGTCTTGTGGGAAAATCCTGTTCATCCAGAGCAGATACCATCAGGGCTTTCTACCATGATGGAAGTGTTCTAGATTTGCACTGTTTACCATGGTAGAAATGACATCTGACTATCTAAGTTACCCACTTTTCCTGAATGACGATGAGATAAGGCTTTTCACAATCAGACCCCTAGGCTTCATTTTAGTAGGGCATTCAGTGCCTTAATTTAGAAGAATTTTAAATTTACCTCTGGAATTTAAGGTTATCTCTGGAATTTTAAGTACCCCAAATGGCCAGTAATGGAAACAATTTTGAGGCTGTGGTGGAGTAGACGGTGCATTCTTTCCATAAGGATGTGACATCACAAAACCAAAGCCAACAATGCTCACCTGTGGTGACTTCAATAGTGAGTTCAGCTGAATTATGGCACCCCTGTACTATGCTCCTTGTCCAATGTGAGAGGTCCCTGCTGATCTCAGCCCTGAAGAGATGCGTTTCAATACCCTGCCTGGTACCAGTTCGTGTTGCAAAGGACAGATCTACACCAGCCTGGGGTGATCCTTTCCCTGGACCTGAGTGGACCAGCCTGTTGAGAAAAACAGAGAGAGAGAAATTATCAAAATGGAAACTACTGTATTCACCTGATACACCTGTGAAGAGCCCCAAATTGGTGATTTGCTCTCAATTTTCTGATCCGGTACCAAAAGGTCCACTATACCCTAATGTTCACCATGGTTTTCTGCCATCTCCTCACCCAGTGCCTGGCCAATGGTAGAGTGAGATTAGCATAGTGGCCAAGAACTGTGCATCCGGTTGACTATGCAGAGGAATTGAATATTGTGACTTTAACTTTATTTAGACAAATTCAGCTATACTTACTCAACCAGAAAGGAAGATGATTAAGTAAATGATTGAGAGAACAATTTAAATAATGTGGAAAATTCCATCTCCCCCATTCCATTCCTGGGCATATGTATGACCTAGTGAGAGCATGAGACAAGAAAGGAAATCTGTTGTTTCCTGGGTTAGAATTAGTTACCCCCTGTGTTTCCTGTACTTTGGATCATCTGGCTGCACTTCTGCATGCATTTCTCATGCTCACAGCCTCCAAATGCAAGCAGACAACCAGGGGACTCAGCTGAAGAAGTAGCAATCTGTGTATCGGTGTTAAAGCTTGAAAAAGAACAGTAATGCTGGACTTCTTGAGACATGGAGGAGAACTGCATTTTATGGGAGATTAAAGGGATTTTCAAGAGTGATTTTTTTTAACATCTTTATTGGACTACAATTGCTTTACAATGGTGTGTTAGTTTCTGCTGTATAAAAAAGTGAATCAGCTATACGTATACATATATCCCCATATCCCCTGCCTCTTGGGTCTCCCTCCCACCCTTCCTATCCCACTCCTCTAGGTGGTCACAAAACACCGAGCTGATCTCCCTGTGCCATGCGGCTGTTTTCCACTACTTACATATTTCACATTTGGTAGTGTATATATGTCCATGCCACTCCCTCACTTCATCCCAGCTTACCCTTTCCTCTCCCCGTGTCCTCAACTCCATTCCCTACATCTGCACCTTTATTCCTGTCCTGTGTCTAGGTCCTTCAGAACCTTTTTTTTTTTTAAATTCCATATGTATGTGTTAGCATATGGTATTTGTCTTTCTCCTTCTGACTTCACTCTGTATGACACGCTCTAGGTCCATCCACCTCACTATAAATGACTAAATTTCATTCCTTTTTAAGGCTGAGTAATATTCCATTCTATATATATGTGCCACATCTTTATCCATTCATCTGTCGATGGACACTTAGGTTGCTTCCATGTTTTGGCTATTGTAAATAGTGCTGCAATGAACATTGTGGTTTATATCTTTTTGAATTATGGTTTTCTCAGTGTATATGCCCAGTAGTGGGATTGCTAGGTCATATGGTAGTTCTATTTTTAGTTTTTTAAGGAACCTCCATACTGTTCTCCATAGTGGCTGTATCAATTTACATTCCCACCAAAAGTTCAAGAGGGTTCCCTTTTCTTCACACTCTCTCCAGCATTTATTGTTTGTAGATTTTTTGATGATGGCCATTCTGACTGGTGTGAGGTGATACCTCATTGTAGTTTTGATTTGCATTTCTCTAATGATTAGTGATGTTGAGCATCCTTTCATGTGTTTGTTGGAAATCTGTATATCTTCTTTGGAGAAATGTCTATTTAGGTCCTCTGCCCATTTTTGGATTGGGTTGTTTGGGTTTTCTGATATTGAGCTGCATGAGCTGCTTGTATATTTTGGACATTAATCCTTTGTCAGTGGCTTTGTTCGCAAATATTTTCTCCCATTCTGAGGGTTGTCTTTTCGTCTTGTTTATGGTTTCCTTCACTGTGCAAAAGCTTTTAAGTTTCATCAGGTCCCATTTATTTTTGTTTATTTTTGTTTTTATTTCTATTTCTCTAAGAGGTGGGTCAAAAAGGATCTTGCTGTGATTTATGTCATAGAGTGTTCTGCCTATGTTTTCCTCTAAGAGTTTTATAGTGTCTGGACTTAAATTTGTCTTTAATCCATTTCAAGTTTATTTTTGTGTATGGTGTTAGGGAGTGTTCTAATTTCATTATTTTACATGTAGCTGTCCAGTTTTCCCAGCACCACTTATTGAAGAGGCTCTCTTTTCTCCATTGTATATTCTTGCCTTCTTTATCAAAGGAAAGGTGACCATATGCCTGTGGGTTTATCTCTGGGCATTCTATCCTGTTCCATTGATTGATATTTCTGTTGTTGTGCCAGTACCATACTGTCTTGATTACTGTAGCTTTGTAGTGGAGTCTGAACTCAGGGAGCCTGATTCCTACAGCTTCGTTTTTCTTTCTCAAGATTCTTTTGGCTATTCGGGGTCTTTTGTGTTTCCATACAGACTGTGAAATTTTTTGTTCTAGTTCTGTGAAAAATGCCATTGGTAGTTTGATAGGGATTGCATTGAATCTGTAGATTGCTTTGGGTAGTATAGTCATTTTCACAATGTTGATTCTCCAGTCCAAGAACATGGTATATCTCTCCATGTATTTGTATCATCTTTAATTTGTTTCATCAGTGTCTTATAGTTTTCTGCTTACAGGTCTTTTGTCTTCTTAGGTAGATTTATTCCTTGGTATTTTATTCTTTTTGTTGCAGTGGTGAATGGGAATGTTTCCTTAATTTCTCTTTCAGATTTTTCATCATTAGTGTATAGGAGTGCAAAAGATTTCTGTGCATTAATTTTGTATCCTGCTACTTTACCAAATTCATTGATTAGCTCTAGTAGTTTTCTGGTAGCATCTTTAGGATTCTCTATGTATAGTATCATGTCATCTGCAAACAGTAACAGCTTTACTTCTTTTTTCCCGATTTGTATTCCTTTTCTTTCTTTTTCTTCTCTGACTGCTGTGGCTAAAACTTCCAAAACTATTTCACCACTGAGAACGATGTTGGCTGTGGGTTTTTCATATATGGCCTTTATTATGTTGAGGTAAGTTCCCTCTATGCCTACTTCCTAGAGGTTTTTATCATAAATTGGTGTTGAATTTTGTCAAAAGCTTTTTCTGTATCCATTGAGATTATCATATGGGTTTTATCCTTCCATTTGTTAATATGGTGTATCACATTGATTGATCTGCATATATTGATGAATCCTTGAATTCCTGGGATAAATCCCACGTGATCATTGGTGTATGACCCTTTTAATGTGCTGTTGTATTCTGTTTGCTAGTATTTTGTTGAGAATTTTTGCGTCTATGTTCATCAGTGATACTGGCCTGTAGTTTTCTTTTTTTGTAGTATCTTTGCCTGGTTTTGGTATCAGGGTGATGGTGGCCTCAGCTAACTTTGGGACTTTTTTGTTCTTTCTCTAATTGCTTTAGGTGTAAGGTTAGGTTGTTTATTTGAAATTTTTCTTGTTTCGTGAGGTAGGATTGTATTGCTATAAACTTCCCTCTTAGAACTGCTTTTTCTGCATCCCATAGGTTTTGGATCATCATGTTTTCATTGTCATTTGTCTCTATGTGTTTTCTGATTTCCTCTTTGATTTCTTTAGTGATATCTTGGTTATTTAGTAACGTATTGTTTAGCCTCCATGTGTTTGCGTTTTTTATGGTTTTTTTCCCTGTAATTGATTTCTAATCTCATAGCATTGTGGTGAGAAAAGATGCTTGATATGATTTCAATTTTCTTAAATTTACTGAGGCTTGATTTGTGACCTAAGATGTGATCTATCCTGGAGAATGTTCCATGAGCACTTGAGAAGGAAGTGTGTTCTGCTGTTTTTGGATGGAATGTCCTATCAATATTAATTAAGTCCATCTTGTTTAATGTGTCATGTAAAGCTTGTGTTTCCTTATTTCTTTTCATTTTGGATGATATGTTCACTGGTTAAAGTGGGGTGTTAAAGTCTTCTATTATGATTGCGTTACTGTTGATTTCCCCTTTTATGGCTGTAGCATTTGCCATATGTACTAAGGTGCTCCTTTGTTGAGTGCACAGATATTTACAACTGTTGTATCTTCTTCTTGGATTGATCCCTTGATCATTACGTAGTGTCCTTCTTTTTCTCTTGTATAGTCTTTACTTTAAAGTCTATTTTGTCTGATAAAAGAATTGCTAATCCAGCTTTCTTTTGATTTCCATTCGTATGGAATATCTTTTTCCATCCCCTCACTTTCAGTCTGTATGTGTCCCTAGGTCAGAAGTGGGTCTCTTGTAGACAGCATATATATAGGTCTTGTTTTAGTATCCATTCAGCCAGTCTATGTCTTTTGGCTGGAGCATTTAATCCATTTACATTTAAGGTAATTATCAATATGTATATTCCTATTACCATTTTCTTAATTGTTTCGGGTTTGTTATTGTAGGTCTTTTCCTTCTCTTGTGTGTCCTGCCTAGAGAAGTTCCTTTAGCATTTGTTGTAAAGCTGGTTTGGTGGTGCTGAATTCTCTTAGCTTTTGCTTGTCGGTAAAGGTTTTAATTTCTCCGTCGAATCTGAATGAGATCCTTGCTGGGTAGAGTAATCTTGGTTGCAGGTTCTTCCCTTTCATCACTTTAAATATGTCCTTCCACTCCCTCTGGCTTGCAGTTTCTGCTGAAAGATCAGCTGTTAACCTTATGGCGATCCCCTTGTATGTTATTTGTTGCTTTTCCCTTGCTGCTTTTAATATTATTTCTTTGCATTTAATTTTTGATAGTTTGATTAATATGTGTCTTGGCGTGTTTCTCCTTGGATTTATCCTGTATGGGACTCTGCACTTCCTGGATTTGATTGTCTATTTTCTTTCCCATATTAGGGAAGTTTTCAACCATAGTCTCTTCAAATATTTTCTCAGTCCCTTTCTTTTTCTCTTCTTCTTCTGGGTCCCCTATAATTCGAATGTTGGTGTGTTTAATGTTGTCCCAGAGGTCTCTGAGACTGTCCTCAATTCTTTTCATTCTTTTTTCTTTATTCTGCTCTGTGGTAGTTATTTCTACTATTTTATCTTCCCGGTCACTTATCCGTTCTTCAGCCTCAGTTATTCTGCTATTGATTACTTCTAGAGAATTTTAAATTTCATTTATTGTGTTGTTCATCATTGTTTGTTTTCTCTTTAGTTCTTTTAGGTCATTGTTAAACATTTCTTGTATTTTCTCTATTTCCAAGATTTTGGATCATCTTTACTGTCATTACTCTGAATTCTTTTTCAGGTAGACTGCCTATTTCCTCTTCATTTGTTTGGTCTGGTGGGGTTTTACCTTGCTCCTTCATCTGCTGTGTGTTTCTCTGTCTTCTCATTTTGCTTAACTTAACTGTGTTTGGGGTCTCCTTTTCACAGGCTGCAGGTTTGTAGTTCACGTTGTTTCTGGTGTCTGCTCCCAGTGGGCAAGGTTGGTTCAGTGGGTTTTGTAGGCTTCCTGGTGGAAGGGACCAGTGCCTGTGTTTTGGTGAATGAGGCTGGATCTTGTCTTTCTGGTGGGCAGGACTGCGTCCGGTGGCGTGTTTTAGGTGTGTCTGTGAACGTGTTATGATTTTAGGCAGCCTCTCTGCTAATGTGTGGGGTTGTGTTCCTGTTTTGCTAGTTGTTTGGCATGGGCTGTCAGCACTGTAACTTGCTGGTCATTGTCGAGCTGTGTCTTAGTGTTGAGACAGAGGTCTCTGGCAGAGCTCTCATCGATTGTTATTACAAGGGGCTGGGAGGTCTCTGGTGGACCAATGTCCTGAACTCTGCTCTCCCACCTTAGAAGCTCAGGCCTGACACCCGGCTGGAGCACCAAGACCCTGTGAGCCACACAGCTGGTTGGCAGAAGGAGTCTTTGTAAAAAGCAGATTCTGGGGAATTCCCCGGCAGTCCAGTGGTTAAGACTCTGCGCTTCCACTGCAGGGGGCTTCAGTTTGATCCCTGGTCGGGGAACTGTGGCAGGCACCCAACACTTGAGAGGGAGAAGGGTTTAAAGTTGGAAGAACTGGATGAAGTGGTGCCTCAGTCACTTGCTGGTTGTGGAACCCAGGCACAGCCCTGAGATCCGTGAGCCTGTTTTCTCACCTCCACTCAGCCTCAGGGCTGTTGCAACGTCGTCGTGGCTCTGCCTGTCACCCGGGTCTGATGCACCTCCAAGAGTGATTTTTACTGTACATGATTTCACACTGACTTTAGAACATACATTCACAGCATAAAATGTGACTCTCATGGTAAATATTTTCTAAAAGGGCAGAGGAAACATGAGGAATCAAAGGCTGTGAGTGCTGTCTTCTGAGCAGGCACTGGCTCCTACTTCTCACTTGCCCCCTGTAAACACTCAAATCTCTTATGCTCTCTCCTTCTCCTCCATACCCCAACCTCCTTCTGGGAGAGACTCTCATATCAATAATTTGCAGGAGAGAATGTATAATTTAGTAAATATTACTTCTCTCCAGGGTATTTGCATATTCAGCCTTATCTTTTAATACGGAAAGAAACACTTCAGTATTGGCTAGAGAAATTCCAGGTGTCCATTCACTTGGTGGATGAGAGTTATTTTCTTAGGCAAAGGGCTTGTTACCTCTAGATTAAAAATTGTACAGAGGAAATCCAAAAGCTTATTTTCTCTTGCAAGCTTAAATATTGTAGACCAAAATTATCACTGAAATAAAACATACTGTAACCCACTGAATTTCTAGCGACAGGCTCGTATAACCCTGAGGAGCTTTCTTTTACTTACAGAGTTGAAACTCAGTGGGAGATGTGGTCTGCAATGCTGACTTGAAGCAAAAGGTTAATTGAAAAAGGTTTTTGGCTGTACAATTCTTTGAAGATAGAGACATTACAAATGGTAACAAATGTTGGCAAGAATGCGGAGAAAAGGGAACCCTTGTACATGTTGGTGGTTATGTAACTTGGTGCAGCCACTATGGAACACAGTATAGAGGTTCCTCAAAGTATTAATATTAGCACTACCATATGATTCAGCAATGCCCCTTCTGAGGAAATATCTGAAGGAAGCAAAATCAGCATCTGAAAGAGATACCTACACTTCCAAGTTCACTGTAGCACCATTCACAATAGCCAAGATATGGAAACAACCTAAGAGTCCATCGATGGATAAATGGATAAAGATGATGTGGTGCATATATACATAATGGAATATTATTCAGCCTTAAAAAAAAGAAGGAAGTCCTGCCATTTGCAACAACATGGATGAACCTGGAAGCATTATGCTAAGTGAAATAAGCCAGACAGAGAAAGAGAGATTCTGTATGACGTCACTTATACGTGAAATCTTTTTTTTTTTTAAAAAAAGGCAAACTTATAGAAGCAGAGTGTAGAATGATGATTGCTGAGGCTGGGGGAAATGGGGTGATGTTGGTCAAAGGGTATAAATTTTTAGTTGTAAGATGAATACGTTCTGAGGATCTAATGAGCAGCCTGGTGATATAGTTAATAATATTGTATTGTAGACTTGAAATCTGCTAATAATTAAGATTTGTGAAAAAAGAGGTAACTATGTGAGATGATCAATTTATTAACTTGATTGGTAGCCAGTTCACAATATACATGGATATGAAAGCATTGCGTGTATACTTTTGTCAGTTATACCCCAGTAAAAAGATAATGCAAAACAGAAGTTCCATGAATCTCATTGAGAGGAGAGTCCAGGACAGCATGAAGGAAAATGTCTGCTGACATGGGTGTCGCCACCCAGGGATTTAACATGTAGAGACTGAGTCGAGTTCGTCGGGAGGGAGGAGGGTGTTTTGTAATAAGAAGGGAACAAGAGTAACTGAGAAGCTTCTGGGAGGTTTCAAAATCTGGGTGAGAGTAGAGAAAATGGAAAGCACTTCTCAAAAGCCTAAGAATTTTTTTTTTTTTTTTTTTTTAAAAGCCTAAGAATTTAAAGGGATTGAGGGTCAGATAAAACTTCATTAAGAAGAAGTATGTGCAGAAAGCGCAAATTCCTATTGTGTTTTCTTAGTTGCTCAAAAGTGTTCTTCTCCTCAAAGGTGTTTACGTTTTAGTTGCTTCAAGAAATATATCTAGCTCTTCCTTTTTAAAATCTTAAAACCTGTGTCAGTTGGGCACAGGTGGCAGGCTGCATGGTAAACCGAAAAGGGACATGGGTTTGGGAGGCATAACAAACTGCATTAGAACCCTCTTCTACAGAACATTAGTGAAATGTTCTAAGAGTCACCACCTCATAAAGTAGTGTTATAAAGATCCAATGAAATGATCTGTGTACCGTACTTGTACAGAACCTAGATATGGTTTGTAATCAATAAGTATTATTCCATCCCTTGCCCCTACCCTCTGTTTCCTTACTTTAAAAATATAATTCTTGCCTCATATGATTAGGATTAAATATAAGAAAATATATAAAGAAAATATGTTGTGATGATCTGGAACCAAACCCGCAATATCTCCAAGGTCAGCCTGTGATGGATTTGTATGAGTCTGTCATTAAGGCAGTCGGAAATGTTGTCCTTAAAATATTTTTTAAATGCTCCTTTTATAGAGAAATATAAGGAGACTGAACCTACCAGACATAAAAATATATTTTAAGGCTGTATTATTCAAAACAGGTTAGTACTCATTCAGGTAGAAATGGGAAGATCAGTGGAACTAAACAGAAGATGGCTGGCTAATCAAAATAACAATGAGATGCGACGTTAACCAAAGAGAAATGAAGAGGTCAAAAAGTTTGGTAACAGATTTGGGGTATACATTGGGGCAGCTTCTACATAAATTAAAAAGTATGTGAAGGAATGTATGTATATTCAAGGATTTTCAATGCCACGTTGTTTATAAAAGCAAAAGACTAGGAATACCTGGTTAAATATCATCATATATATATACTCATAGTATATACACTCAGTTATAATATATATGCTTGTGGAAAGAATGGGCTGTATTGATGTTTACAGAAATGAAACATCTATAGTAAACAAAAGTGAATAGACCAGGCTCCCATTTGTTTAAATAAAGAAGGTGGGGAAGGAGTAATACACACACTTACATATTTATATATGCTTTTGTGTGTTTATAAAATATTTATGTAAGAACATATAAGAAAATACTAATAGTGGTTGCCCTGGGAAACAGATCTGAAGTAGAAAATTTGACTTCTCCTTATATACCTTTTTCTACTCTTATTTGCTTTTAACTGGGTACTTTTTTTTTTTTTTAGTTAAAATTACTTTTTTTTAAGGAAAGAAAAAACAAACAAACCTGATTCTTTATGTTCCTAAGGGTACATAAATGTTAAATGCATTAAATGTCATGTTTATACACACACACAAAAAGAAAATATATAAAGGACTTGATCCAGTATTTAGTGCATCATAGTAAGCATTCAATAAAAATTATTTTCCTGATGCCTTCCCTGTTCACGTTCTCACTTTCTATCCACTAAATTTCCACCCAGAGGACATCAACTTTGTCACAGTCCAGGGATAGTGTAAATGTAACACAGAGGCACAAGTGAAGCAAAAAAGAAGTTACACCACCCTCTGAAGAATGTTACATGTTTGTGAATTTCTTACCAACATTTCTTTTTCTCTAGAGAGACTATAAAATTAAAGCCAATAATAACTGGAAAATGCAATTTGTTAGGAATTTTGCATTTGGTAAGTCTGGATATAAGGGAATGAAATTACTAACAGAGTGTAACAAGATATGAGCAAGCCCTGTATCTAGCTGACCAATACCAGGCACAGGGAGTCCTTGATGGGGAAATTCACCGTGTTACAGGAAATAATGATTTAAAAAAAAAAGCCCTTTGTGGGCAGGACTGTTGGTGTACTTTGTTATTTGTTTCATCACCAAATTCTCACTGAAGAAGAAAAGGGAAGAGGCAAACTGGATTTTTCAACTACCCAAGTGTGAATTATCTAACATTTGTGTCAAAGAACAAGTTGATTTGCAATCTGAAGAACATGCTGAATTATGTGTTCTTTTGAATATACCAATATTGGTTAATGAAACGTACAGTACTGTATGTAAACTGTGAGACAGAGCAAATTGTCTTTTCTGCTACCTAGTGTGCATACTGGTAACAAAAGGATACTTTTTCTAGATGAAAATCAAATGAACTACATCAGATATCCACACAATGCACTTGGGTACACATCTTCTGGATGGGGTACTACACAGTCCCAACAAATTATTTTAGAAACACATATGTGAATGCGGAGAAGTGCACCTGTACTCACTGAAAGGCTCCAAATATGCAACTGAACTCTGTAAAATAAAAGCTTAGAAACAAATCCATTAAACTGTCAAGCAATTTCATGCTTGATTTTATTTCTACTTTATTTTTTTAATTCTTAAATTTTTCTCTAAGCAACATATACTGCACAAGGTAAAGATTAGCTTTACAAGGCTATGGGACTAAAATGAAACCAAATATTTCGCCTTAATTTCTAGAACCAGGACTTCCATTGCACTGAAAAACATAATGCATTCTGACTCAGTGTGGAATACGTGTTTTGTTTGTTTAATGTTAGCGGCAGTTCAGGGCTGGAATACTAGATGAACTCATCTGTGTCCTCTTGCATTGGTTTGTGTCTGCGTTAGTCTAAATTGTCCATGTCTAGCTCCTATCACCTGACACCCGCAGCCTGTGGCTGTGGAATAGCCTTTCTCAGAATGAAGTTAACCGATCCATGTGGGATGAAACCTACACTCATGGCCTCATGAATCCCTTACATGAACCTACTGGCCTCCAGCAAGTGAGTCACGAGGGCTGCTGAGACCTGCCAGTTGAACACAAGGGCTGCTGAGACCTGCCAGTTGAAGTTACACGATCCTTTTGGATTCAGGGGTGCACTGGGGGGCCTTCGACGAGCTTCTTGCTCTGTTCAAGCCTCTTCTTCCATCCTTTCAACTGAGCACCAGAAATCACTCAGAACGTAATTTGGCGATGAGAGACCGTGTGAGGAATGGGAAGGAGGAAGGGGGCAAGCATACAGGTCTGCAGTATCTGTGGAAGTGTTCAAGCATAGGCTGGTCAGCGACTCCCCAGGGATGGTAGAGTTCTCACCTTGAGAGTCTATGGTTAGATCAAAGCCGTCCCTGGACTTTGGGCCATCTTGGGAGAACCACACTTGGAGAAGATGATTTGCTTCTTGGGATCTAAGGTGAGGTAGCGACATTTCCAGCAAGGCTCAGACTGCCTAGGCTGGCAGCCAGCAGGAGTCCTTGGGTGCCCTCTCTGTATGTAAGGTTTGTTGCTCGTGTGTCAATGACAGCTCCTGGGTAGGAAGATGTCGGGGGAAGCAGACTTGCTGTTGACAGCACAGTGATCGGCTGGTGCTCGAGACCAAGCATAGCAGGGATCTCCTCAAGGTAGGCGTCCCTCCTCTGGACGCCACACATCATTATCAATTCATTTACCCCACTGCTTAAGATCACCACGTCATCTCCCCTAATGTCCTTCAAGGTGGGAGCCTTGTCCCATCTCTCATTGATTCCTCAGTGTGTAGTATCTTACCTGATTCATAGTCAGTGTCCAATACATGTTGGCTGAGTAACAGCATCAGTGCAAAAGTTTTTGAAATGTGAGCTCAATTTTACAAAGAGAAGTACACACACACACAAACACACTCATACACAATTGACCTATTTTGAAATCCTTTGAAATTTGGGGCCAGTGAAAAGCTCCTACTGGGCTCTTCATTTGCAGACTGCATTTGAGAACACATTACAGTAGTCAGATTCTGGATACAATGTACCAAGTAAATGTCAGCTGGATGGTAAGATTTTAAAAGTCATCATTTGGACTTTTGAAAGGGTAGGGCTAAGGACAGAATCTGTCTGCCTGAGTTTTTCCCATCCTGCTGGGAACAGCCTTTTTACATTCCTCTCAAGATTCTTGCCAAAGATCTTTCCTGATCTGCAGTCTCGGTGGGGTGGGGGGCAGGGGACTCTGAAACAGCTATTATTTATCTTGCAATTAGTTTACATTTTTAAGCAAGTGTATCCTTAAAAATACGACCATCTGTCTCTTATCTGCAGTGGGGACTACACTAAAGAAACCAAGGAAATGCTGTCTCCCTAGAGAAGATAACTTTCTTACCCAGCTAGAAAAAATACTGGCGCCCAGGGACAGGGTTTCAAGGTGCAATTCACACCCAATTTCCTTTTTTTTTTTAATGTTTATTTATTTATTCTTATTAGTCATCCATTTTATACACATCAGTGTATACATGTCAATCCCAATTGCCCAATTCATCAAACCACCCCCCCTCACCCCCCCGTGGCTTTCCCCCCTTGGTGCTCATACATTTGTTCTCTACATCTGTGTCTCAATTTCTGCTCTGCAAACCGAATAATCCGTACCATTTTTCTAGGTTCCACATATATGTGTTAACATACGATATTTGTTTTTCTCTTTCTGACTTACTTCACTCAGTATGACAGTCTCTAGATCCATCCACGTCTCTACAAATGACCCAATTTTGTTCCTTTTTATGGCTGAGTAATATTCCATTGTATATATGTACCACATCTTCTTTACCCATTTGTTGATGGGCATTTAGGTTGCTTCCATGACCTGGCTACTGTAAATAGTGCTGCAGTGAACACTGGGATGCAAGGTCTGTTCATATTTTCTATTTCTTTCTGGTTCAGTCTTGGAAGGTTATACCTTTCTAAGAATTTGTCATTTCGTTCAGGTTGTCCATTTTATTGGCATAGACTTGCTTGTAGTAGTCTCTTAGGATGCTTTGTATTTCTGTGGTGTCTGTTGTAACTTCTCCTTTTTCATTTCTAATTTTATTGATTTGAGTCCTCTCTCTCTTTCTTGATGAGTCTGTCTAATGGTTTTATCAATTTTGTTTATATTCTCAAAGAACCAGCTTTTAGTTTTATTGATCTTTGCTATTGTTTTCTTTGTTTCTATTTCATTTATTTCTGCTCTGAAATCCATTCACAATTAAGGTAATTATTGATATGTATGTTCCTATTACCATTTTCTTGATTTGGGGGTGTTTGTTTTTGTAGATCCTTTTCTTCTCTTGTGTTTCCCACTTAGAGAAGTTCCTTTAGCACTTGTTGTAGAGCTGGTTTGATGGTGCTGAATTCTCTTAGCTTTTGCTTGTCTGTAAAGCTTTTGATTTCTCCATCGAATCTGAATGAGATCCTTGCCGGGTAGAGTAATCTTGGTTGTAGGTTCTTCCATTTCATCACTTTAAGTATATCATGCCACTCCCTTCTGACTTGTAGAGTTTCTGCTGAGAAATGAGCTGTTAACCTTAAGGGAGTTCCCTTATATGTTATTTGTCATTTTTCCCTTTCTGCTTTCAATAATTTTTCTTTGTCTTTAATTTTTGCCAATTTGATTACAATGTGTCTTGGCGTGTTTCTCCTTGGGTTTATTCTGTATGGGACTCTATGCGCTTCCTGGACTTGGGTGGCTATCTCCTTTCCCATGTTAGGGAAGTTTTCAACTATAATCTCTTCAAATATTTTCTCTGGTCCTTTCTCTCTCTCTTTTCTCCTTCTGCGACCCCTATAATACGAATGTTGGTGCGTTTAATGTTGTCCCAGAGGTCTCTTAGGCTGTCTTCATTTCTCTTCATTCTTTTTTCTTTATTCTGTTCCACAGCAGTGAATTCCACCATTCTGTCTTCCAGGTCACTTATCCGCTCTTCTGCCTCAGTTATTCTGCTATTGATTCCTTCTAGTGTATTTTTCATTTCAGTTATTGTATTGTTCATCTCTGTTTGTTCTTTAATTCTTCTAGGTCTTTGTTAAACATTTCTTGCATCTTCTTGATCTTTGCCTCCATTGTTTTTCTGAGGTCCTGGATCATCTTCAGTATCATTATTCTGAATTCTTTTTCTGGAAGATTGCCTATCTCCATTTCATTTAGTTGTTTTTCTGGGGTTTTACCTTGTTTCTTCATCTGGTACACAGCCCTCTGCCTTTTCATCTTGTCTGTCTTTCTGTGAATGTGGTTTTTGTTCCACAGGCTGCAGGACTGTAGTTCTTGCTTTTGCTGTCTGCCCTCTGGTCTCACACCGCATTTCTAAGTTTTATCTGAAACTGCTTGAGAAGCCGAAGGACATGTTTTGTTCCAGTACAAAATTCAGATACACATTTCCATGGCTGGAAGCAAAGCCACAAACTCTAGCAAGATTTTACACTCCCTGTTAGCAAGGAGTGTAGATAACTGAACAAGTGAATAGGACCATATAACATGAGGGAGTGGGGCAAGAGAATAAAGCCATAGGTAGGAGGGGACATAGCAGAGAGGCAGATACCCCAATGGCTCTTTGCCAATGGTATGACCTTGACAAGTTTCTTAAACTCTTCATGGCTTGGGTCCATCAAATGGAAACTGGGGTTAGCAACATGTCAGGATGAAATGAGTTACAGGAATACTGTATGGAACAGCACCTGGCACAGAATATATAGTAATAGTCATTATTATAATTACTTTGATCTGTGCAGGACTATTTATTTGATTATCCCCTGCTGTATGCTTAGCACCTAGAACAACTCAAGCACATGGCAGGTGCTCAGTAAATATTTTTTAAGTGAATGACTATATGAACAGCTAGACTACAAAGAGGACTCCTTTCCAAGAAGTTTGTGATTAATTACTGCTATGAGATATTGACTTCTCTCCCACCCTCCATCCCTCAACCACACCAAACAGTAGTTACGGCTAAATCCAAAGAATTTGGTTTGCATCCACTAAAATGCTAATTTCCAAATTAATTCAGTCCTTAAAAAAAAGTGATCTTGAAAGGTATCTCGGATTGGATGTTCTATGAGATTACTCTAACATCCATTTCCTGTTTCTTCTTTCAAATCCATCTTTAGCAACTGGTGTTTTCAGTAGTAGCTTGGTTGCTTAGGGAGTCTGAGTGTTTTGGGGGTTTTTTTGGTCTGGGAGTAGAAGGTAATCATCTTATCAAAAAAATGAAAGTCATTAAGATTTTACATTCATGGCTAGCATGAATCCAGTGTACATTTAAAGAATTATATATAATTAGGTCCCTAACCCATTTATCTTTCTATAAGATAAAAAGAAAGGGCGAAACATTTTAAAATTACTTCCAATTCCCAAAGTGGTGGATTCCATGAGGCTCAGAAGGGCTGTGTGATAAGCCCACTTTCAAGTCAAATTCTTTGTCCAAGATTTGGGGGAACAAGGCAGTAGAAATACTCATTACTGTGGGAGGCCAGGCCACCTGTTTCTCTATCAATAACTGAGGTATGACATAAGGCTGCATATTGTTTCTTGATCCTCAGATATGCCCCTTTTGTCTGACTGGTTTTGAGATAAACAGAAACAAAAAAATCTATCTCACAAGGGATGCTTATGCACTAATTTAATTCTGGATAGGTGTTCACATAAAATGTTACATAAAAAAACATTATTATTAATATCCTTAATTAAAACAAAAACAGTTGCAGCACACAGATTCAGCCAAATTAGTAAAATTACAGATTAGGTAACTGGGTTGCTAAGCAATATTACATCCTCATTTTACTTAATTGCTGTAATTAGCATCTCCCTGCATACCACAATGCAAGACACACAAAAATAAGTAAAGAAAAGAAAGAAAGGAAGGAAGGAAGAAGAAGGAAAGAAAGAGAGAGAAAGAAAGGGAGGATGGAAGGAAGGGAGGGAGGGAGGGAGGGAGGAAGGAAGGAAAAGCAGCCGGTTAGAACCCTTCAGTGGTTCTGGTGCTCCTTTTGAATACTTTCATCAACTGGTCACCCCTAATGGGGCTCAGCAGTCAACAGACTCTTCAGGAAAGAAGTGAGGGGAAATAATCTCTAATAAACCCCAAACTATCAGACAGGAAGGGCTGCCCAAGAACAAGCGTGCTGTCCCTCGGCCAAGAATAACTGAACACTTACTTCATTTCTACCTTCTACACTTCTTTCATCTGAATATGGTGGTAAAAGACTTAGGCAAGGTCCCATCTCTCAGAAAGTTGATATCATTGCGGGATACTGAGTGTAAGCCAAGACCCACTGAACGTAGGAGAATGAGCAGCAAAACAGATTGGAGCCCAGTTTTGACGAGTTACGGTATTATTACCCAGGTGCATTTCCAGAGACACGTGATCATCCTCCACACATTCCCCATGGCCTCACAATCATTCAGAGCCAGCTTCCAGCAGTTATAAAGAGGGAGGAAAGTAGATGTGAAAAGTTGCACTGATAAACTATCTCGTCTATCCTCCACAATGACTCTTGACAGTGTATTATGAGCTCCATTTTCCAAACAGGAATCCATGGTTCTCTGTGGTAAAGTAGCTGCCCAGGACCACATATTGAGTGTCCAGCATTTGAGCCCAGGTCCACAAGACTCTTTCCATCATACCAGGAAAAGGGGCCAAACTCCACCTGGTCAACTTTAGGTGGGAGGGAAATTAAAGTGAGAGAGTATAATGAAGACCTCAGGTCATCTGTGGGCTTAACTCATCCATGTACTTCCCTTCTCCAGGGATAAACAAGACTCCCAGTCTGATGGATGCTGTCACATCGTGATCATCCAATGTCTTGGTAAGTTTTTCCTTTCAAGTTAATAGCCTTTTAATTATTTAGCAATTTTAGAACTCTGATTTTTAGATATAGTCTTTGAATTGTCTGATTATCTTTACATATTCTTCTATCCCATCTATGCTTTAATTACGTCAACGTATATCACAATGGGTATAGAATACATATTATTGAAAGACCTTCAAGAACTTCTCCATGTAAGGTAATGACAATTAAAATCAGCCCTGGTTTACTGAGAAAATAAAGCCATGAGTGCATCAACTGAACAATTAGCTCTTACAACATTTGGCTTTTATCTCTCACATTTTTTTTTTAATTCCCCTACTGTCAGCCTCTAGTACCATGTTGGCGCCTAACAGGAGCCTGTTAAAAGTTTCTTAAATTGAACTGAAATTCCTTCTCCAAGGATGAAGCCATCAATTAAGCCACCTACCTGCAATGCTGTTACAGGCAGCATTCAGAACTAACTTTGTGACGTGAGGTAAGGGGTTCCAGGTTCCCTATTTCCATCTCACACTTCCCTCTCCCTATAAACAAACCCACAACTGTTAATTAACCCAATCCTTACATCACAATGACTTTGGTTTAAGACACTACAAGTCCCTGATAAATACAGTATCACAGGTAGGATCAAATAGGTCCAATTACTTCTCAGTCATTCATACATTAATGCCAATTATTAATATTTTCCCCAATAATAACAGTTGCTAGCATTTATCAATCACTTATTATATCTCAGTAATCTGCTAACCGTTTACATACACTGTCTCAGTCGGTCCTGTTAATAACTATGTGAAGCAGAAGGTACCATTACCTCCTTCATATAGATGAGGGGACTTGTTTTCAAGAGAGATTGATATTTTGCCCCAATCACTTTGCAAGTAGAGGTCTCAGAATTTGACTCCTGGTTTGTCTGATTCCAAAGTCCATGAATCTCCTCACTCTGCTAATCTCCCACTCACCACCTCTGAAGAACTCCTGGATTGGTAAGAAGGAGGGCAGGAGGCTGACAGTTAATATGTGTACTAGGTATATGGGAACAAATGGAATGGATGGGTGTGTAGGCAAACCCCCCACTTTTCAGTTTGACGGAGTGCAGATTCTTGGGCATGTAGATCCTTTCATGCTACCCTAGGGAATGCCCATGGAATACGCCCACATTCTGTAAGAGTGAGGGCGGCTCCTAGGCTTAGCGTGAAAACCATGGGCTGATTATAATTTAATGTTTGACAAATGCAATTGGCCAGCCTTTTCCAGTGGAAAGCATTCTTAAAATGTCTGAGGCTGGCCTGAGGCAGCAGCTACTTTTAGCGCTTAGAAACAGGTTAGTTCCTGAGGCACCAAAGATTCCCCCAAATGTTCCATGTCTCTGGTTCCCAAGTGATATCAAAGTAGAGGAGTGCATCTCCGTCTGTTCCTTTTTTTGAGCTACTTCAAACCCACAGGTCAGGGAACTGGGCTCAGAGCAGCGTCATTCTTTTTACAAGCTCTGTGCTTCTGAATTTTTCACCAACCACTGGGACTGGGTGGGCAGAATTTCTGGGTTAAACTTCTAGAATTCCAGAAATGCAACCTTACTCCTCGCTCTCTGTAGACCTATCTCACTTGCCATTTGTGACGACAGTGACAAAAAACCAACACGCTTACTCCTTATGGGCAAGAATACCTTTCTTTATTTTTAATGTTCAGCAACATCAAATAAGCTTTTAGCTAAGCAAAAAATGTTTTCCCGGGGATGCATAAAAAGCTGAAGGATGAGAACAACTAAAATTACAACATGTTTGCAAACTTCCTGAGCACACTGCTATGAACTGTGCCATCAATGTACAGAGGCACCATGGAATTTTGTCAGTGGAAAAAGTGACTGCCTGTAACTTCTCTGCATGGAGGCTGGCACCAAGAACATATTGTGAGCATTTCTAGGGCCTCTGCCTTGAAATACAATCAAATTTTCATCTTCCAGAAAAATATAAATTAGATGTGCCTGGGCCCCCCCAAAAAACCTCAAAACAAATCAACTATGAACTGTCTGAGCTGAGGGATAACTTGATTTTAGAAGAAAACTGTTTCCTACCGGCTACAGTCCCAGCCAGTTCTTTCTGTGCAAAAGAAAAGACTGTCTCTCTCTGACCTCCTGAGCAATGCTTTCCAGAACTGCTAAGATGAAGGGGAGAGGCCTGACAGCTGCGCAGTCCTGCTATGTGCCAGGCATCGTGCTAAATAAGGCTGTAGTTAAGTCAGTGCAATGGACTGAATTCTGCTCCACCCCTACCCTATCAATTCATACGATGAAGCCCTACTCTTCAATGTGACGATATTTAGAGATAGAACCAAGGTCATTAAGGTTAAATGAGATCTTAATGATGGGGCCACGCTCTGATGGGATTAGTGTCCTTGTAAGAAGAGGCCCTGGAGAGCTCAAGTTTTCTCTCTCTCTCCTCATGCATGCAAAGAAGTCATGTGAGCATGTAGCAAGGTGGCAGCCATCTACCAAATCAAGAAGAGAGCTCTCACCAGAAACCAACCATGCTTGGACCCTGACCTTAGACTTCCAGCCACCAGAATTGTAAGAAAATAATTATCTGTTGCTTAAGCCACCCAGTCTATGGTATTTTGTTGTGGCAGCACCAGCTAATACAGTCATCATATTTTAACTTTCATAATCACTCTGCAGTAGACATTTTTCAGACAAGGAAAATGTTTTCAGACAAGGAAAATGAGGCTCAGAGAGGAGAAGTGATTTGCTCAAGATCATACAGCCTGTAAACTTGGGCTTAACTGGGCAAAACTGGAGTGTGAACCCAAGTCTGCCAAATCCAATACTGTGATCTTTCCTCTCTACCATTAAATAAAGTTGTTGTTCTTTTATTTTTTAAGGAGATAAGAGTAAAAATAACTAAATTTATTTAGCATTTACCATCATCATATGCACGTTACACGGTCTAATGTGATCCTCTTTTTTTAAATTAATTTATTTTTGGCTGCATTGGGTTTTCATTGCTGCACGCAGGCTTTCCCTAGTTGCAGCGAGGGTGGGGCTACTCTTCGTTGTGGTGTGCGGGCTTCTCATTGCGGTGGCTTCTCTTGTTGCGGAGCACAGGCTCTAGGCACGTGGGCTTCAGTTGTGGCATGCTGGCTCCTTAGTTGTGGCTCACGGGCTCTAGAGCGCAGGCTCAGTGGTTGTGGCGCATGGGCTTAGTTGCTCCACGACATGTGGGCTCTTCCCAGACTAGGGCTCGAACCCGTGTTCCCTGCATGGGCAGGCAGATTCTTAACCACGGCGCCCCCAGGGAAGCCCCTAATGTAATCCTTATAACAACCTTGTCAGGCAGGTACAAATATTATCCACATATTACAAATATGGGATATGAGGCAAAAAGAGATGGTATGATTTGCCCAAGTTTCCAAAGCTGGTAAGTAGCTGGGATTTGGAGCCATGTTGTACTGTCTGAGGGATAATTCAATCATAGAAGAAACCTGTTTCCTACTGGTGACACTCCCAGCCAGTTTCTCTCATGCAAGACTGTCTCTAACATTCCGAACAATGCTTCCCAGCACCGCTAAGCAAAGAGAAGAGGACTGACAGCTGCCCCGTCCTGCTGTGTGCCAGGCATCATGCTAAATAAGGCTGTACTTAAGTCATCACTGTGCAGTGACATCCTGTGCACTGGAGGATCCATGCAGTGGGGCACTGCACAGTAATTCAAAGGAAGCTGAGGTAGAGGGCAAAGGACCCATGGAAAACGCCTATAAGATGAAAAAGCAGGGCAGCCATACTGTACATTCTAGGAGCTGTGAGCACCTGGATCCAGGACACCCTTTGAACTAATTCATCATTGGTCATCACAGCTTGAGGCAAAACAGTGCTTCCGAAGAACCGCAGAGGAGAAAGAACCCAGTCCTTGCTATGGCATTTCCTTCCTACCAGGAAGGCAGCAGAGCCTTCCAGGAATCTTCTAAACCAGTGGTTCTTATTAGCCTGCATCAGAAACACCTGGAGGGCTTGTTTACTCACAGATGGGCTGGGCTCCACTTCTGAAGTTTCTGATTTAATTGGTCTGAAGTGGGATGGAGAATTTGCAGTCCGGGACCCTACTTTGAGAACCCTTGGGCTAAGTCCTGGGTAGAAACTCCAGGTCTCTGAGAGCATCCCCAGCTCCATCCTCACTCTGTTGGGGGATCTGAGTGGCCATCTATTCATGAATAAGTTGTTAGGAGAGCTAAGGAAAGCTCTGAGCAGATTCAAAGAGCCACCAAAACTTCAGGGAATAAGAAACATGCTCCTGGGACGCTGCAGAGAATGGTGGTAAAGAAGGTGGGTTCAGAAGCAGAATCTCAGGTCTGATTCTCACCAGCTGTATGACTGTGGGTAAGTTACTTAACCTCTTAGTTCCTCAGCTTACTTCTTTGTGAAATTGGAATAAAACTTAAACCTTGTAGGGTTGTGAGGGTTAAATGTGGTATCCCTGAGGACTACATGTGCTTGATGCTTGTTAAAAACACACACTCCTGGGCTTCCCTGGTGGCGCAGTGGTTAAGAATCCGCCTGCCAATGCAGGAGACATGGGTTCGAGCCCTGGTCCAGGAAGGTCCCCCTGCCAATGCAGGAGACATGGGTTCGAGCCCTGGTCCAGGAAGGTCCCACATGCCGTGGAGCAACTAAGCCCGTGTACCACAACTACTGAGCCTATGCTCTAGGGCCCGAGAGCCACAACTGCTGAAGCCCGTGCTCCGCAACAAGAGAAGCCACTGCAATGAGAAGCCCGTGCACTGCAATGAAGAGTAGCCCCTGCTCGCCGCAACTAGAGAAAGCCTGCAAGCAACAGTGAAGACCCAACGCTGCCAAAAATAAAATAAATAACTTTTTTTAAAAAGGAGCTGCTTTCTTCAACAACAACAACAACAAAACAGACTCCTGACTCCTAACCCTGGCCTGCTCAGCCAGAATCTCCAAGGCAGGGCCTTGGGACCAGAATCCTTAATAAACAGCCAGGTGAATCTTAAATTGGATAAGTTTTGCAAACTCAGATAGAATCCATGTAAAGCCCTTGGCGTTGATCTATGCTCCCTCCACAAAGGTCAGCCACTGGCTTATTACCAGCTGGGTCTAGCTATTTGCAAATGGTACTACCATGGCCTTTGTGATAACGTTACCCAGGATGATTCATTAGTAGACACCCTAACCTATAATAAAATTTTAGAAGACGTGGCTCTGTATCCACAAATAAAAATTAATTGAACCATACATTTAAGATTCATGTACAGTACTGTTTATAAATTTTACCTCAATAAAAGGTTTTCAAAAGAAATATTAAAAAGACATGACTCCCCTTCCTTAGAGAAATGCCCTCGAAGACAAATAACGCTACTAGACAGGCTATGTGCCCAAATGCTCATATATCAAGGGCACAGTGCCACATGTGACTGCCTGGAACACATGGAAAGTAAATGAAAGAGTCACCTGATGAACTTCAATATGCGGTCGGGGAAGAAGCCACTGGAAGTACTGGGGTAGCTTCTATAATGCAATGATCCAGAGTTTCCTTGGACTTCTACCGCTTCTAACGGTGGTTTCTCTAAACCATCCTCAGCCCAGCCTCCCACCTCAGAGAACCAGCTTTACCTGCAAGGACACAAGAGTTTCAGTCCTCAGCTGAGATGAACACTGCTTCACAGCCTGGAGCTACAAAAGGGCTACATCTCCCCCGCGTGATTACACAGGGGAAGGGATGGGTCGTTTTCCTCGCTCTTTGTTTGCCAAAAGTCTTTTTCTAGACACATCCACAGGGTCGAGGAGGGGAGCTGACCATGACCAATGTGTGCAAACCACGGTAGCTGATGAACAAGCCAAAAGGTCAGTGAAAAACCCATTTCCCCAAAGCACATCTCTCCCTGGGTTTGGCAGAGGGCAGCATTCTGCCTAGTGCATTAACAGATGAGGACTCAGAAGAGGGAGGTGAAGTGATCAGGCGGGGTAAGACTGTTTTCGCGGGAGCAAAACTAGGATGGGAAGTTCAGCTCCTGCATCTCCAGCGTGCTGCTCAAGGACAGACAGCTCCTTACCTACTAGCTCAAGGGGCTGAAGTAAGAATGGACTGCCAGCACTGCCTTAACATCTCACCTCTGCCTCACAGGCTTCCAGCTTAAGATCAGGGTCATGATTATGGGCCTAATTTTATCATTGCTCCTATGGCTAACATACGCACATCATAATGAATTATTTTGCAGTGCAGAGGTTAGTAATTTGGGAGAGGGGTAGCGAGATGAGAAGTCAAGTATCCCCGCTACATCTCCTTTATATTTAGGTGGCAGACACTGATTTTTTAAAATGTTGCATCTTCTGTTCTAAATGAGCAGTTTGCACTGAATGGGGTTTCCATTTCCTATTTCCATATTGGATGCAGGCTTATGGTTTTAGGCTATTCATGTGTTTTGCTCATAATCCAGACCTGACATCCCTATGGCTCATGAGCCTATGACAGGCGCCCCACCCAAGCCTACTCAGATACCCTTTACTGTGTCTGTGCACCCATCTCGCCTTCTGGGGGCTTTGCTTTTTTATGGGTTCATATCTATGATTTTCTTCAGTGAGTGCCCTGAGCCACAGGTGCCCTGCTTGCGCCGACAGCCTGAAAAGCCTGTAGGATGAAATCCCATCAGGCAGCCTGAGCTTTGACTGACTGCTGTGGAACGGGCAAGTCCAGTCACTTGCCCGAATTGGGACAAATTCTGAGGAAGTCACGTATGCTCTAGGGCAGTGCTGTGCACAGAGCTTCCTGTGATGATGGAAATGTTGTAGATCTGTGCTGTCCAAAATGGCAGCCATTAGCCCCAACAGCTGAGTCCTAGAAATGTGGCCAGTGTGATTGAGGAACTAAATATTTAAAATCCTGAATGAATAAGTGCATGCACGCAGGAATGAAACAGTAGCCTCCACTAGGTCAGAATGCTGAGAAACGGTGAGGCAAAAGCTACATGTTAGGCTAAGTTTTATTCTCAAGTTGCCTGAGGATTACCCAGAAACATTACCTTCTTTAAACGTTTTTTTCCTGAAAACCGTTCCAAGAGGCATGAGTCCAGTTTATCTGAGATCTCAGTAACTGGAAGACCATGATTGTGGTCTAATCTTTCTTTGGTTTCAATTACAGAAATGTCTCAGAATCTGAACATCAGTGCCCATGGATGAGGAAAATGGATATTAACTGCAGGGGACTGGGGGCCTCCCTGGTGGCGCAGTGGTTGAGAGTCAGCCTGCCGATGCAGGGGACACAGGTTCGTGCCCCGGTCCGGTTAGATCCCACATACCACTGAGCGGCTGGGCCCGTGAGCCATGGCCGCTGAGCCTGCGCGTCCGGAGCCTGTGCTCCGCAACGGGAGAGGCCACAGCAGTGAGAGGCTCGCGTACCGCACAAAAAAAGAAAAAAGAAAGTGATGGGGATTACGCTGAATTTGAATGAACCCCAAGACATAGCCTGAATCTTCGCAGGAACATCTCAGGATGCTTGGATTCTGATCATTGAGGTTTTATTATAAACATCAGTAGTACTTGAATAGCTAGCCTGCTGAAATTTCTGAGGCTTAGGAGACTCAAATTAAATTACTGTTTTATTTCATTTTATTTATTTGATTAATATCTAAGTGATCTAGGCCTGGTTCCTAGCCCCGGAAGGCTTCCTGTATTCACCTCTGGGGCCAATAACTGGCATTTTCAGGTTACTTCTGCTGTTCTCCATAACCAACCATGAGTGGAAGGAGGAGGGATTTTAGGGAGTTTCAGCTCTATTCACTATTGCCATTTTGAGTTTATGGTACTTTTGCTCTGCTACTGAGTCTCATCTTCTTCCCTGCACCTGAGCCTTGACTGTAACCTGTTAGGCATCTCAATCCCTTCAGAACGGAGAACCCATCTTGATTCTACCTCTTGCTCAGAACAGATGCCCCCAAACCTCAGTCCACTATGCTACATCCACTGGACCAAACTCCTTCCAGAGTTTGCCCCACATTGTTCAATAATTCATTCAACAGACATTTAAGGGCCCCAAATTACCAGGCACTATGCCAGTGGGGGCCACAAACATTATGTTAACACACATAGCTACTAGGTAGAGAAACAGGTAACAGGAGTAGTGAAAACTGCACCCATTATCATAAGGCACATACAGAAAGAGCTCGCAGCAGAAGCCAGGCGTGAAGGCAAGACTGGTTTGATGTGCTTTCACGCCCAGGATACAGGGCTTTAAAGAAGGGGGGAAGCATATGATGTATTAGGATAATGTCACATGAACAATAAGTGTGCACTGAAGGTGCTAAGAAACGGACCGTGGCAGCCCCACTCCACGGGAAGCATCACACAACTGCAGAAGAACTTGTTATGGGGTCTTCCGCTGGGTGAGCTTTAGAAAGCACAATGGGACATTCCCACATGACATTTTTTGTGCCACCAAGTGAAGTCCCTTTCTTAATTCTACCTGAATGTCAAGACTGTAAACACACTGGTATAGTTCATCTCAGAGGGAATGGGATGGAGACCCAGGAAGGTGACTAGGCTGGGACCATATCACAGATGGCACTGTTCCTTCCTGATGGAGAAGCAGTTTGTTCTCTGGCTTTGTGTTGCCCTGTGTTTGGTCATAAATAATAATCTATCAATAAAAGGCTAAAAACGTGTGGCTATATTCTGGAGGAACTCTCAGCTCTTATTGCAAGAGGAAGCAGTAATATCATAATATGCTGAAATAACGGTAATTGATTAAATAGTTTCAAACAGACCACACATCATACCCGGACACAAAACCATGGCTACCTGGTGGCAAGAAGAGGGTACGTGTGCACTGGGCTGAACCAGGCTTCCTTCCTCCGTGGCATGTTGTCATAAATTAGAAGGTCCTTCTCAGTCAGCACAACCAGGGCTGGCTTCCACTGTTTCTCGCTGTCCCCGGGCACCTGAAACAGAAAGCAGAGACCCATCAAGCAACAGCCTGAGAAAAGAGTAACTGAAAAGAAGTTGGCATCCCCCCAATCAGAAGACTCAACAATACAAGTGCCTTTTGGTTCAGGTTGTAAAAATCAAAATGAGAAGAAATTATTCATGGTTGCATGATTCTTTTTGTGTGTGTGTGTGTGTGTGTGTGTGTGTGTGTGTGTGTGTGTGTGGTTCGCAGGCCTCTGTTGCGGCCTCTCCCGCTGCGGAGCACAGGCTCCGGACGCGCAGGTTCAGCGGCCATGGCTCACGGGCCCAGCTGCTCCGCGGCATATGGGATCTTCCCGGACCGGGGCACGAACCCGTGTCTCCTGCATCGGCAGGCGGACTCCCAACCACTGCGCCACCAGGGGAGCCCCGGTTGCATGATTCTTGATCCTTGAAAATATGTTTTCTCAAAGGCCCTGGTATATACAGTCAGTGCAGCCAAGAAGTAGCCCAGCAGCCAAACATCTGTCACTGTTTCTCACCTGCCAGTCAGCACTGAAACCTCTATTTCATAGTGGGACGCAAATGCATAGGGGAATAAGCACTCCCAGCTGGTTCTCTGGTAGAGGGCATTGTTTTTATTATGAAATGGTAAGGTCTGAAAGCTTTTGAATAAATATCCAAAGGCTCCAAAACTATACCATGGAGGCAAATGTCTGTCTGCACAGGCATGAGATGTCACAGCTCTTCCCCCAGTCTTTCACTCTTAGACTGTTTCTGTGATTCAGGCACCATCTTAAAATTCTTTCATTCAATTGAATGTTTTTTCCTTTCATGGAGAATACTTCTTTAACTCAAGGGCTGAGATGACCTGGCAGGGATACAAGAGGATTCAAACATCAGCTGGATGTTTGGACCAGATGACCTTTAAAGTTCCTTTCAATCCTGAGAGTGTGTAGCTCAGACCTTATCTCATGAGCCATCCCTCCTCTGCCCAGTGTTGATTTGACCAGACTCCCTAAGTGTTCTTCCACCTATGAAAATGCCCTCCTTCCCACTTGAACTCTGGGCCCTGGGATAAATCCTTCTGATCAGTTTGGAAAAGCTCAGTGCTCTAGCCTTGGTACTCCAAGCACAGATCATGTTCCAGTAGCATCAGCATCACCTGGAAGCTTGCTAGAAATGCAGAATCTCAGGTCCATCCCAGACCTATTGAATCAGAATCTGCATTTTACCAGATCTTCAGGTGATTCTTATTGTCATGAAAGATAACAAACACTGCTGTAGACGAGGTTAAGATTGCCTTCGACACTGGCAGTTAATCCGGTGATGATTCAGCTCTCTCATAATGAGCCACCATCTCCAATTTATTCAGAAATAAAAGAAACAGTAAACTAAATAAATAAACGGTAAGCTAAACAAATGATAAAGCAATTTCTTCCCTTTCTATGCTTATCATTATTTTTTCTAAGCACCACAGTGAGATCTGTATTGAGGTGGAAGCAAGTGTGTGTGGCTTTACAAATGACTGATCAAAGAGAAGGTGTGCAGGATGATATGAGGGTTGAGCTTTTGTAGGTTTATGTAGCTTATAGGCTGCCTGACCTGCATAACTTGGAGCAAGTTGTTATTCTCTGTCCTTCTGTTTCCTCACTGATAACATATACAACAGTATATTCTGGAGCTAGAATGCCTGAACATAAATCATAGCTCCACAATTTGCTACAACATCCCCACAAGACCGTGGGATCCTGGGCAAGTCAATTACTCTCTTTGTATCTCAGTTTTTATATCTGTAAAATGGGGAAATAATAGTACCTATATCAGAGGGTTGTTGTGAAGATTGAGTTAAAATGTCTAAAATGCAGATTAAACATCATTTAGAGCCTGTTGAGTAGCATGGACCTCATAATGCTGGAGAGGAGATTAAATGAGACAGTGCATGTTATGTGCTGAGCCTGGTACCTGGCAGATGGTGAAACTCAGGGTGGGAAAATTGTGGCAGGCTCACCAATTTTTAAACTTATCAAAAAAAGGTATTCTTTGGAAACAGCAACAATATAACTACCTGCTTTCCCTGGGAAAAACTATAAGGCAAGACACGATTATCTTTGGTGCTGACAATTTCAACTCATTCTCCTCCCAGGAAGAATTCATTACACAATGATCACCTTTACTTTTGAATGCCCACCTTCCAACAATTCCAAATAAACATTTACTTTTTAGAATGAAGAAATCCCCTGTAGAGCTATTTATACTAGAATGTGAATGACTGCCTGGCTTATTTCCCCCTTTATGCATTTTATGCATACAAAAAAATTGAGCTTTAGCTTATTGCTTTTTCCAACAGTATCTTCAAGAGATCAAAATGAATTGTTAGAGAAGGCAATGTACCAGACCCTACAAGGTGAATAAGCTATGGTCTCAAGGCATAAAGTGTTTGGGGGGTTTAGAATTTTTTCCAGCCTCTACATTAAACCTAGTAAATTACTTTTCCAGCTCATTAAATAGGACTGGAGAAGCTACAAACAATCCTCCCAAAGCGCCTGTCTTACTTACCTAGTCACATCTGATCCATTAACTTTGACTGGAACCAGTCACTTAAATGTGAACACAACTAAGCATCATTCTTCAAAAACAATATTAAGTTTGTAAAATCAATGTCAACAGTAAATACCATCAGTAAAGTGCAGACCTTTCTAATGGTGGAATCATAAACTCACCCACATGTTAAGTGGCATATATAGGTATGAATAATCCCAAAGCCCTAAAACATTTTGTGGCTTATTAAAGACTTCTGTATTGATAAGTTAATTCTGCTGAGAGAAGACTCAGAGTGGGCAATCCCCACCATCCTTGTGTACAGAATGTTCGTTTTGATACTATGTGGATGCTCAAAGGTAGAAGTCTGCTCATGAGGACCACCGACTTTCCAAGGAGAAAATATTCATGTTGAAGAACAGGTTTTTAAAACTATACTTTGGGCCACGTGAGCTCCACACTGTAAAGCCTTTCAAGGACACTTTTCTTCAGGCTTGAATATTTAGGTTGTAGTTTGGTGACAACTTCTGTTAGAAGTCCAAATTTCCTGGCACCCAAAGATTCTCCAGTGTCTATGCAACAGTTCTGGGGATGTGTCTGCATTTTATTGAAACGTGACTCCTGAAGTGGATGTGACAACTTTCATCTCCACTCCAGCTTCCCGTCATCAGATGCTGCATTGGTCAGAGACTCAAGAACTGATCATGTTTCTAATGAAGAAGGTGAAGCGAAAAAGCAGGGAAACAGACATTCAATTTTGAAATTATTCTGATGTGCAACCGAAGTGAGCTAAATCCCATAGGGGGATATCGCACAGTCACCTCTGCAGAGCATGAGAGAAAAAGGTTTATGAAAAGACAAGCAGAATCTAAGAGAGAGTGGTAAGAAGTCAAGGTTGAAAACTGAGGGAAGTAGATATAAATGTATGAAATCAACACGTTGTACACCTTAAACTTACACAATGTTCTATGTCAATTTTATCTCAATTTAAAAAAGAATTGAGGGAAGTAGTCATTGAATCCTCAATTTGAGGCAGGTCTCAACAGTCATCTAGTTATAAAACAAAATGTGAAACAACTGAAAGAGAGTTTGTATAGGGTTGCAGCCGGGTTGGGGTCCCAGACTTTACGGCTTTATCCTCCAACAACTCACATCTCTGAGCGGGGTTCCTAACAAACATTGAAATACAGTTTGAAAACTGCTGAACTCGTTTCCTCTAAAATACCTGGAATCTGCAGATTACTTTCAAAGAGATGGTTTTATCAAAGCAGAAACTAACATACCATTGTAAAGCAATTATACGCCAATAAAGATGTTAAAAAAAATTAAAGTTATATGATAATGAAAAATACAAAAAAAAAAACCCAAAACCTTTTCTGTGCCCTTTCTGTAGGTACTCGCAAAGAAAAGAATGATGCTGTTGCCTCTTAGAGTTGTAAAGGTTAAATGAATAAATACACATAAAGAACTTAGAAATGTCTTGAGTACAGTAAACAGGCAAGTCTTAAACATGTTAGCTTTTCTCATGGTGATCATTTTGCAATGTGTAGGAATATCGAATCACTGTGTTGTGCACCTGGAACTAATACAGTGTTGTAGGTCAATTATACTTCAAACAAACAAACTCATAGAAAAAGAGATCAGATTTGCGGTTCAGAGGTGGGGATGGGGTAGGGGGAATTGGAGGAAGATGGTCAAAAGGTACAGACTTGCAGTTATAAAATAAATAAGTACTAATGATGTACAATATGATTAATACAATTAACACTGCTGTGTGCTATATATGAAAGCTGTTAAGAGAGCAAATCTTCTCATCACAAGGAAAATATATTTTTTCTTTTATTTTGTATCTTTATGAGATGGTGGATGTTCACTAAACTTATTGTGATAATCAGTCCATGATGTATGGTAAGTCAAATCATTATGCCGCATACCTTAAACTTATACAGTGCTATATGTCAGTTATATCTCAATAAATAAATAAATAAATAAAATTTAAAATAGATAAAAATTAACAAACAATAAGTAAAGAGGTCTATGGAATTAAAAAACATTAGCTCTTTCTACTCAGAATATCAAATTAAAGATCTGAGTGACCTTGGGCAAGAATGATTTGCCTTTGGAGCTCTAATGTCCTCATCTGTCAAAGGATAGGGTAAGACTAAATTATTGCTAACAGCCTCTCCACATTCAA
>NW_020172779.1:5663919-5750156 GCF_003031525.2 Neophocaena asiaeorientalis asiaeorientalis
TTTTTTTTTTTTTTTAGTTTAAAATTCTCTGCTGTATAGGCTGGGACTGCTTTAGTTTCTAGACTTTTGCTTTATACCTCTTCTGTGTTCAGTGGACTTTGCTCACAGGGCAAAAAACAATGTGTGGGTCTCTTTTTCTCTCCTCATACCAACTCACTCTTCCCAACATACTTATTTTCTTTTTCTTAACATCTTTATTGGAGTATAATTGCTTTACAATGGTGTGTTAGTTTCTGCTGTATAACCAAGTGATCAGCTATACGTATACATATATCCCTATATCCCCTCCCTCTTGCAGAGGTCTCCCTCCCACCCTCCCTATCCCACGCCTCTAGGTGGTCATAAAGCACCGAGCTGATCTCCCTGTGCTATGCGACTGCTTCCCACTAGCTATCTATTTTACATTTGGTAGTGTATATACGTCCATGCCACTCTTTCACTTCGTCCCAGCTTACCCTTCCCCCTCCCCATGTCCTCAAGTCCATTCTCTACATCTGTGTCTTTATGCCTGTCCTGCCCCTAGGTTCATCAGTACCATTTTTTTTTAGATTCCATATATATGTGTTAGCATACGGTATTTGTGTTTCTCCTTCTGACTTACTTCACTCTGTATGACAGACTCTAGGTCCATCCACCTCATTACAAATAAAATACTTATTTTCTCCTTCTACTTGAGCACAAGGTGAGGAAGAAGTGTTTGGAGCCAAACAACATCTTCAAAATCTGGCTTTACCAGTTCTTAGCAGAACTGCCATAAGCACCTGTTCACTGATGTGTAAGGTGCTAATAATGACCTCCTGTGCATATTATATGAGGGTTGAATGAGACAATGTATATAAAGCTCTTCCCATACGGCAGGTACTGGCAGCTTAACTCTCTCCACTGCGTACCTCGAGTGCACTCTTCTTCCATCCATCCTGCTCAGGAAGGAAGGTGTAGCATAAGCGGAGTGACTAACAGTAGAGTGAAAGCAGTTAATAAAAGAAGAAGGTCAATCACAACCTTTGTTTTGGAGATCATGGTTATCTCGACCACTTTTTAATTTATGTCTTTCCACCTCAGGTTGCAAAGTATTTAGAACAAAGGACAAGATATCAGGGTAAAATAATTAGCAGTTATCGACTTCCAAATGCGTTACAAACATTAGATAATCCCTGCACCAACTCGCTGAGAGGCAGATAAAGATCATCTCCAATTTACCAAAAGAAGAGGAAGGAGTTTAAATGCGGCCAAAGGGAGCCCAGGGAAGCGCTAAGCAAGTCCCACTCAGCCTGCAACTCTCTTCCAAGTGGTCCTGAACCACGCCGAGACCCAGCATTCAGGAGCCAGGTGGGTCATCCACAGCTTGACACAGAGGAGAATGGAAAGAAAGAGAAAGCAAAGGAGAAAGGGGAAGAAGGCTAGAAAAAGAAGGTTCAGGACGGGGTTCTGGGGGAGCCTCAGCTTCATAGGACTAATTTCTCGCCTCTCACACAATTCCCAAATTGTTTGGCACCTGGATTACACGGTGAATTCAAGGGTGGCTTAGAGTGAGCAGCAGACTGAGTGATCCCTTTTGTCTGCTAGATGTCAAGACAGTGATGAAAAATGCTGGAGAAAGCAGAGTGAAAACTATGGGATGAAAAATATAGTCTGACTGTGGGGCAATTAAAGAGGACATAATTTTTATACGCCAACTCTCCCAACAACCAACAGCAGCAGTTCTCAAGTTCAAGATTGCTCTCTTCTGCCAAATTGTGAAACTGGGTCTGGACCCCTATAAGCCATATATAATAAAGCCCCAGATTCTGGGCTTATGGTTGGAATGCTCACCAGAGTCAACATACAAGTTAGTGAGGTGAGACTCTGGCGCTTGGGTGATAGATAAATCAGTCACCTCAGGTGTCGGCAGGATGATGTCCCCTCTGGAGACTCCAGGGAAGAATTCTTCCCTGCCTCTTCCTAATCACGTGGTAGCTACCAGTACTCCTTGGTGTTTTGTGGCTTTGTACTGCCATGTGTCCAATCTCTGCTTCCATTGTCACATGGACTGCTTTCTGTGTGTCTTCTTATGGCCTTCTTATAAGCACACCCGTCATTGGACTTACAGCCTACTGTATTCCAATATGAACTCAACTAATTACATCTGCAAAGACCCTATTGCCAAACCAGGTCATGTTCTGAATTGGGGGCGCAAGGTTAAGACAAGAAATTAATCATAAGAAAATGGTCTGAACCCACTATATTTTCAGTCAGTTTTCCAGTTTTGTCTTTTTTTCCCTTTGAACACTTGCAGATCCAGAGTAGATTTTTTTGAAAGTTATCTTATTTACTGAGTATGCAGAAGGTCAGATGCTAACGGACTCTCACAGAGGCCTTGGTGGCTCTATTGAAAGTAATGCCTTGGTCCCCGGTATTTCATAATGAAGCCAACCTTAGGGCAGATCACACATATCCACGGAGGTAAGTGCACAGCCAGGTTTTTTTGTTTTTGTGGTATGCGGGCCTCTCACTATTGTGGCCTCTTCCGTTGTGGAGCACAGGCTCCGGACGCGCAGGCTCAGCGGCCATGGCTCACAGGCCCAGCTGCTCTGTGGCATGTGGGATCCTCCCGGACCGGGGCACGAACCCGCGTCCCCTGCATCGGCAGGCGGACTCTCAACCACTGCACCACCAGGGAAGCCCTATTTTCAGTTTTTTGAGGAACCTCCATACTGTCTTCCACAGTGGCTACACCAATTTACATTCCCACCAACAGTGCACGAGGGTTTCCTTTTCTCCACACCCTCATGAACACTTGTTATTTGTTGCTTTTTGATGATAGCCATTCTGACATGTGTGAGGGTTATTAGAATTTGAGTCATTTAAATCTGACAATTAAAAAATCTATATGACAAGGAAGAATTCTCTTTATCAAGGGAGGATACGGCTGAGAGAGTAAACACGGATTAAGAGCCTACTCTATGATGAGCACCGTTATGGGTTGTACTGTGTTGCCCCCTCCCCCAAATTCATATGTCGAAGTCTTAACTCCAATACTACAATATGTGACCATTTTTCGAAATATGGTCATTGCAGATGTAATTAATTAAGATGAGGTTATACCAGAATACAGGGGTCCCTAATCTAATCTGATTGGTGTGCTTATACCAGGGGACATTTGGACACAGACACACACACAAGGAGCACATCACATGAACACGCAGGCAGAGATCAGGGTGATGCATCTAGAAGTCACAAAATGCCTAAGGTTGCCAGCAACCCAGCAGAAGCTAGGAGAGAAACAAGGAACAGATTCTCCCTCACAGCCCTCAGAAGGAACCAACCCTGCCAATGCCTGAATCTTGGGTTTCTAGCTTCCGGAACTGTGAGGCAATACATTTCTGTTGTTTAACCCACCCAGTTTGTGGCAGTTTGTTAATGGCAGCTCTAGGAAATAAGACAAGCACTGTGATATGTTTCACTTCTTTCAATCCTTCCAACACAATGAGGCATTTATTATTATCCCCATTTTATAGAATAAACTGTGGTTCAGAGAGGTCACGTACAGCCAAGGCTACATTAGTTCCTGTCTTCAAAGCTGTGATACTTTCATATCACAAAGCTGTTTCCTATAAGAAAAGGGGGATGATGTGGGAAAATGAGGTAAAAGGTAGGAGGGAAGATGGCTGGGAACTCAACCATGATGCTTCCTGCAGGCTGGAGAGCTGGGATCCTGTTCTGTGCACCCACGCAGCAGGCTTTGCCCCTCTTTCCCACCTCCTGGCACGTAGGGCTTCACTCAGGCCAGACATCAGTCTAATCCAAGCTCCTCACTTCCCTTCTTAATCATCAAAGCTCTTGACTCCCCCAGTCTCACATCTCATTAAAGTATTTCAAGACTAAGGTGTAAATGTCTCTTAACCCATAATAGGTTGTTCCACTAAAGGGATATTTCTATTTATAACGAAAATTAGTCTCTTATGTTTACTCTTCATTGAACAATTGAGGGGCCAGTAAATGAAACACAGTTTGTTTTCTAAAGGTGATGAAACATTCCATTACACTATAAATTTAATTTGCATGTTTTTGTTATTTTGGTTAACACATTTCCTCATGGGTGGTGTTCACCCCAGTACAAATGGTTTGCAAGTTCTAAGAGGGTGAGGTCCAGTTTAACATGCTGTGTAGTTTTAAATCATCCACATATCATATGTTTAGGGACATATGAGTACAGTAGGCTATGAAATAGTGTTTGAATATTTGTAACTACCAAACCTTTCTAGATATTGGAACCACTAGGAAGTTAAGTGGCTTCTGACCCTTCCAGCTCATGGCTTAAAATAACAGTCGATTCAAAACACATGCTTTCAGCAATGTTATGGAGGCTATATGAACTACAGAATCTTCTAGACAAGCAGTCACAAATTCAGAGACTACAGAGGACCAGACACAAGAAAAAAACAAGCTAACCACATCCCAGTTATAAGGTAGCTTCTTTTCAGCTTTAGCCTATCATTGCCAGGAAAGACTGTGGGCTCAGCATTGCCCAGTCTCTGATTTTTCAAAAGAAGCCCTAAATCTGTATTATTATGTGAGTTCTCCGTATTTTTAAAACTTTGTGTATTAGTTTCCTATTGCTGCTCTAAGAAATTACTGCAAACACAGTGGTATTTATTATCCTACAGTTCTGCAGGTCAGAAGTTCTAAAATCAAGGTGTTGGCAGGGCTGCTTCCCTCCGGAGGCTAGAAGGAAGAATCCATTTCCTGGCCTTCCAAATGCTGCTGCCTACATCCCTAGGCTCATGACCCCACATGGCATTGCTCCTTCTGTTTCTGTCACCACATCCTTTGTCTTGATTCTGACCCTCCTGCCCCCCTTTGTAAGAACCCATGTGATGAAATTGGGGCCGCCTGGATAATCCAGGAAAATCTGACCACCTCAAGAGCTTTAACTCAATTACACCTGCAAAGTTCCTTTTCCCACCTAAGGCAGCATATCCACAGACTCTGAGGGTTAGGCTGTGGACACCTCTGGGAGATCATTACTCTGCCTACCTCAGGTGGCAGCTAGTTCAACGTATGGAATGAAGTGATATGAAGTTTGGCATTTGTTTTGAAATCTTCCGCCCCCTGTCCCCCAAAAGGAAACCAGTTGGACAGAATACTCACAGTTCCATACTGTATCTAGGTATGCATGGTGCCTACATAATGCCTAGGATATAGGGGGGCGTTCAGTAGATTCTGGCTGAATGCCGAAGGACTGAAGTCATACCTCGGTGTCTCAGGCCCCCGATAAACACCGTAAATAGGACCTAACCATTACTGCCATTGGAGCCCAGAGGCCTGTGATCACTGTACTCTCCCATGGGCATTCTTCACATACCCATGGCTCCAATTCCTTGTTCCCTTCACTAGGTATGAGCTGTCCATACTCAGCTTCTAGAAGTGAATGAAAGGCTGCTTCTAATCTGTGACACTCACAGATAATTAAATTAGACTCCTCTCGGTCTGCTGGGGAAAAGCTATTTCATACTTTCATTAATTCCAAAGGGCTATTTCAATTACAGTCCCTGTCTGGTAAACAAGTTATCTTCGACTTACAGCCTTTACTTCTCTAATGCCCAGGAAATTTGCCCTCTAAAGGGCTGCTAGTAGGCAGCAGAAATTTATAAGTTTTTAAAAAGTTATCTTTTGAAAGACAGCTGACATTATCACTAAATCTAAAAGAGCAAGTTATTAAAAAAATAATCTATGCTTCAGCATCCTTTGTTTTGTTTTCACTGTATCTGCGGGCTTCCTTATCTGTTTTCTTTATCCTTTAAAGGAGAAAACCAACAGTTCGTCAAAGGAATAAGTCTCGAGGATGTAACATACAGCATAAGGAAGATAGTCAATAATATTGTAATAACTGTGCATAGTGACTGATGGTTACTAGATTTATCGTGGTGATAATTTCATACTATACGCAAATGGAAATCATTATGTAATAAACCTGAAATTAAGATTATATTGTACATCAACTATATTTCAATTTTAAAAAACACTATCAAAGGCAAAAAAATGTAGGGAGTGTCAGCCTCAAAAACACATCAGCATTTTCTAAAGTCATGGCCTAGTCCAACAGCTTATGTCAGACACCATTCCACTATTTACTGTATGAAAACAATATCAACACGCTTGCTTTCAGTTGGAGCTCTCAGAGTTTTATAACTAAACAAACAAAAGCAAAAAAGGATTCATTTTAGAGACAGCTCAAACTTTATGTGTCCAAGGACCAAGCAACAAATTCCAAAGTCCCCTTATCCTACTTTTGTTTAAATGCCTTCATAAAGCCTGCCTCAACTGGGAAGATTCTTTTTTTTTTTTTCTCTCTGACCTCCTGAAAGCAAGGAGGCAGTCTAGTATTAAGATCATAAATCTTGCTGTCAGACAGTTCTAGTCTGCAAGTCAACTCAGCTATTTACAGTATGATCTTGACCCAGTTTTCTCCATGCTTCAGTTTCCGCATCTGTAAAATGGGGGTCATAAAAGTCCCTCTCCCATATGATTATTTGAAGGATGGAGTCAGATACTGTGTATACATGGTTTATAGCACAGTGCCTGGAAAATATCAAGTTCTCAAAAATCAGTGTTTCTCAACATTTGTTGTGCAGATCACCTGCTTCTGAATCAGCTGGGCTGCCAGTTACAAATTCAGATGTCTGCCCCTTCTAAGATCCAGTTCTTCAGAAGCACTGGGGGTGGCACCAGGAACCTGCGTTTACAGCAAAGGCTCGGGAATTTTTGTGTCCACTATTGTTTGAAAACATCAACGTGTCAGTTACCACATGCACAGTCATAAATGTACAGAGCACTCGTTTTCTACCCGTGATTTCCGGAGACCAGTGCCCTTGGATGCTGCCTCAGCATCACGAGGGGACGCCTTCAAAGTACAGATTCTAGAATCCCGAATCCACTGAATCGTAATATCTAGGGATTGACACTACACATCTCTGTTTTTTGCAACTTTGTCTGGAGAGTCTGATGCACAGCTTGCTTTGGGATTCCCTGGCCCACATAACTCATTCTGACACTGGATCATAGCCTCCTTTTTATAAATTTTATTTTTTTAATATTTATTTATTTGGCTGTGCTGGGTCTTAGTTGTGGCATGCGAGATCTAGTTCCCTGACCAGGGATCGAACCCGGGCCCCTTGCACTGGGAGCATGGAGTCTTAGCCACTGGACCACCAGGGAAGTCCCTTAGCCTTTTATTTTTTAACCATTTCATCAGTGTCTACGATAGTATGATAAATGTTGCTGAGATGAGTTGACCTGAGTAAAGGTGTGTTGGCCCAAGGAAACCTCTAATCTATAAAAGGCTCTGCTAAGGGATTTTCCCTCTTCGTTTCTTCCTAATGTGATATCCATGGACATTTGATTCCTGCACAGTTTTTCCAAACTCTAGTCATTAATGTACCATTTTCATGATTTTTATTGTATTTACTTAATATGGGAATAAATGCTAGCTGCCCACCCAAAATCTGTTTTCTCCTTCTTTTTATTAAGAGAATTAAAATTACCAAAATTATTAGGAGTGACAATATGTCCAGTTAAAACACTCTACCTCCTAGCTTCAGCTTTCACATTCCTTCATATTCATCCCCTTCTGACAATTCCAACACAGGCATGTCCTCCATCTCTACCCTATTAGGATTGTCTAAATATCCAAGTTCATAGGCATTTGGCGGATCACATATCCAGGCACATCCTACTCTGAAAAGAGGTCTCTTTCATGTCTGTGGGTGCACTCTTTGTAGGTATCAAACAGGAAACAATATAAATGTCATTTCCAGATAGAAAAGTAACTGAAAACATAGGGTGACAAGTGCTTTTCCTTCTCTCTCTAATAACGTTTTCTCTTTCAGCTTTCCCTTCTGCAACGAACAATCTCTTTGTGGTCAACATGCTACTTTCAGGAGTAAAAGAATCATGAGGAAAATTCCAAGGACATTTGAACATTCTACAAAAGCTCAGCAGAATTAAATGAGACACTGTTAGGAAGGCACAGTTTCAAATGCAGTACCACGTCAGAGCCGAAATCTCTCCAAAGGTGGACATTTTCTGGATGACCTTGAATCTCCCGAGAGGACTTTTAATGACAGGTTTCATAAAAAATTACCCTCATACTAATTAAACCTGAGATCTAACTTCAAATTTATAAAACTGCTAATGTAGTACACTATTAAGAACCTAAAAAGAATGCTGTTTTCTGAAAAGAAATGTCATTCTTGCCATTTTTTTCTGCTTTCAGAACTCATTCATTCATCAAGAAGTATTTATTTACCGCAAATTGTGTGCCAGGTACTCTGCTCCCTGTCTCAGGCCACTTAATGGAAGTTAGACGAGGCAACAAAGAGAGCAAATCAGCAACAAATATAAAAAAGTTAACTTGGCCAGTGTTGTAAAGAGACAAAATAGGCTAATATGGTTTCAATACGCGACAAACTAGAGCTGAACTTTTCATTTAGGAATAGTTTTAACTGCTATCCAGTGACAGTTCAATGTGCTAACTCTGCAGAGAGTTTTGAAATCGACATTTTTGCCTTCACGTTATTCGTCATCCCTTAGTGCAACTTGGCTTCTCCCTGCTCTTCTCCTCTGGTTTCTAACCAGTGCCTCACGCTGGTCTAATTCAAGGAAAAAACAGTATCTACTTCACAGGATAACTGAAAATCAAATGAGGTAACATATGAAAAGTGGAAAGTATTAGAAGTATTATATAGAGTGTCAATAGGAGTGTGTACACTGTTAATATGATGCTTCCTGGAATCCCCACAGTTTTTGTTGGCCTTACAGGGCTCATCACATATGAAGTGATGCCCACTGTCATATCAGCACATCCTTAACAAGTCTGATCCTGGCTACCCCTGTGCTAATCATAGGTCTCAACTGAACATGACAACACTTTTGATTCTCTGGAATGGATTGTCTTTGAGGTGTTATACAGTCATCCCTGGGTATCTGCTGGGGATTGGTTCCTTAACCCCGTGGATACCAAGATCCTTATATGAAAGGATCCTTATATCAAGTCTCTTATATAAAGTGGCAATACAGTCAGCCCTCCACATCCATTGATGCAGAACACACAGGTTGGGATGCGGAACACACTGACTGTACTTCCCTAAAGAAAGCATCTGCAGAAGTGGTTAACACACAAAACATACACTGTAACGCATCCGACATTCAGCATCATGGATTCTCAGACACTTGTCTCCTGGATTTTCCCTGGCCCTTGGATCATCAGTAAGTTCTGAAAATTAGCCATCCCCAACCCCACAAGAACACACGTCTTGTCTTTTCCTCTTTCGTTTCCCAAATTTACATCTTCCTATAGCATCTTCTTATGTGCTTTTCATTTACCAAACGCCGTTAGATTTTAGTCCACTTCATCTTTGACCCCTAGAGAATTGGTGACCTTTTTCATTAGAGTCACTTTTTTCTCCCATCCATCTTAAGAACTGAGGATCAAAGGCTTACATGCTATTCTAGATAAGATTTTCCAGAGACGCATAACTCCGGGACCTCCTCGCTCACTGTCAGGAAGGAATGTCTAAGAATAACTCTGGCTTTAAACTCACAGTGTGGGGAGTGTAAGGTTTGGGATTGAAAACATATTAACCATGACAATGCAATGGGTTATAGAAGGACTGCAGCTGGTAGCAACAATGGCCCTGTTTTATGAGTCTGTAAAGGCACTCATTCTGGTCTCTTCCCTTGCCTCATACCTCGCCTCCAACAAATTTTGGGGTCCTTTCCAGCCTCATCCCCCTGAGTGTCCTACACAGTCCAGTCTGCACCCTTTTCTCTCCCACCCTTGTAAAAACTCTTTCATCTTCATTGTGTGCAAAGGGGTGTGAGTTAGGTTAAAGGAAGTGACTTCCGTAATATGCAAGTGTTTGGTCTCAGTGGATGCAAAGAGCCATTCTCATTAAATTAACTTGAACATGAGATCGTTCAGTTGAAGATGATGATGATGAAACATGTAAAAAGAAGAACACAGACTACTTGAGTTTAATTTTACTACTTTCTCATTACGAGAATCTTCGGGGTCAATCTCTTCCAACTGCTTCTATTATAACAGTCACTAATGATCCACAGTTAACACCATTCATGAGAAAAGCTAAGTCATCTACCAGCATAAATTTTTTTTAAAGTGTGAATAAAGTGTGAAAGCTTTGTTAGAAAGCTACTCAGACAAAAATGATAAATGAACAGTCCTATGTCAAACTAAGAAGCTGAACAATTTAAAAAAATCCATTCACACCACTAGTACTGGCCATCCTAACTGAAAGAGGTAATAAGTATTCAATGAGGTAATAAGTATTCATTCACGGGACAAATGTTTTTGAGCACATGCTATATGCAAGCACTGGGCCAGGAGCTGGGCATGTTGTAAGAAGCAGAACCAGTCTCCCCAGATGGAGCTTATAGGCTGGAAGAGGAGACAGATGTTACAGAAATTATCAAACAAAATATCCAATTTTAAGCTGTGGTGGCTGCTGCCACTCATCATGAGGCTATATCAGAGTCCCATTGAGTCAAGTCTACTTTCTCCTACTCCGGAAGTGTTATTCTTAGTTCCCAAATTCCCTGTGCATTGAATGCCATTCAAGGCAAGTGCTAACATGGTCAGTGAGTTCGATGTGCACACCTGGAATAACAGGTGCGTGGAGGTTGCTACCTTTCTGTAAATATTTCTGCAAACAGCGGATTCCTTTGCAAATGATCTTTCACCCACACCCTGTTCTCATGGTTTTTTGTTTTTGCAAATGTTTGTTTATACAGCTGTTAAAAAGAAAAAGGGGGAAAAAACAGCTTTTGGGACTCAGAGGAAAAAAAAAACCTAATAAAACAGATAGGCTTCTCTTGCTTTGATTTTCTATCCTCTCAGACTTTTAAAAATCAGTTCCAGAGAGTTTTGATTCACAGGGTGGGTAATTAAGAAAACTGTGAGGTCAGTAAAGTTTAATTATGGCATCAGGTGTGATATTCAAGCTATTTAACCACAGCACAGCCCCACCAATGGAAGTGGGAGCCAAGAGGAAGGACGCCCTAGATGCTGACGGGTGCACATCAGCGGGAGAGCAGGCCTGGGAGGCAGCCCCCACCCTCTCACGCTGTATTGCCCGTGCCTTCCATAATGTTCCAGCACCCTTTGGTCTCATGTCTGATTCCATTATTTCAAGATCTTCCATCCAATCACATCTTTATTGAGCACATCTGGTATCATTGTATCCCAGTAACTGGATAGTAAGAAGGCATAAGTAGTCCCTGCCCTCATGAAACTTAGAGTCTGTGGTGGTGACAGACAAAAAAGCACCGAAACACACAAATGATTCCAAACTGTGATAATAAACAAAGCAGGTGATGAGATAAGGGAGCAGGGAGAGAAAAAGTCTTAATTTAAATAAACTCATTCTTATAAAGATCGTTAGGGCTTAAAGGGTTAGTCTTGTATGAGGTATCTGCATCTTAAGAAACCAAATCATTAAGCCAAAGAAATGAATTGCTAATGATGGAGTTTCAGCCATAAAATGGCATAATGAGAACATTATTTGGGGAGATGGCAAGTTGGACAGGGCTTTTTCCTAATCCCATAAATCACCTCATCTAGGAAGGCATCCGGGGAGTCTATTTTTAAAGCTGGCTCAAATTCACAAATACAAAAAGTCCTTGTCTTGAAGAAGGGAAATATTGAACTGCTCAAGGATAAGATCAGGCAGGAAGAGAGGAAGGACTTTCACTGTTTACTTTACCCAATTCTCTATTGTTTGAGTTTTTGGTGAGCCTTTATTACTTTTGTCAATTACAAAGTGAGAGGAGTTGTCTCTTCTAAAAAGCTCATGCCTTCATGTATAAACCTCAACTGATTTTGATATTTCTGAATCATTTCAAACTTTGAAGTTTGTGGTAATTTGTTATAGCAGCTGTAGAAAAGTAATACAACATCTGGTGAGGGTGAGGGGCATTAATCTGCCCCCAACAAGTGGTGTGATGGATTTTTATAAGCATGTGTGATTTGCACATGCCTGTTTCATAGCCAGGGTTCTTGCTAAATTGACATTTTTACAGGACGGCGGTTTTCGGAAGTACCAGTGGAAAAATGAGTATCCTTCACAACAGAACCACAAGGAAGGATCCCAATTAGTGAGTTTGCTAATTAATCACCATTTTGACTGGTAAGCTCTTACTGAGGACGTAAGTCATCATTATACAAAACAAGAGTTTGGGAGCGCCACCATCGGTGATCACCATTTGCTGATCTCTGCAGACTGGAAACGATCCACTGTTCTGAGCCACATGGGGCAGCACCAGGACATAGCCCTGGCCAGGGATGAACCAGTGCTTTCTAGCCCATCTTGCAGCTTCAAAGGCTTAAGATCTACAGAGGCTTAATGTCCTAAAAAGGTTGTGGATTTACTTATTTACATGTAATTCAAAATAAAACCAAGATTTAATTTTAAAACAGAACACACATTGTATGCTAAAATTAAAAGAATATCTCGGTAGATTTTCCAGTTGCAAAATTCTTCATTAATTCCTCAAAGATAAAGCTTTCTCTTTTGTTAAGGGAGGCTACTTTGTTGATGCTTTTAACTGCCCACTGGGTAAACCATTTGCCCACCAGTCCAAAGCTATCCAGCTTTCACTGCATCCTTTTCTACTCCTATCATCTTTACTGGGTTTTCAAAGTCCTGCTTAATCTGCTCTCATGTCATCCCTCCAGGGGAGAGTGTTCTTGTTTCTCAATGGGAACTCAGGGTTTATTTGGCCATTTCTTTTTTCATTCATATCCCCAAACCCCATGTTAATTTATTCTCACCTTTGCACGTTTGCTCATAACAGCGCCCCCTGTCTGTAATGCTCTCCCCTACTTTACCCACTGTCTAATGTCCATGCATTCCTCCAAAAACCTTCTCCAACTTGTCGTTAGCTTTAGTATCACTTTGTATACATTTACTCTATGCCAAGCACCCAACTGCGTACCGTGGATACAGCAGTAAAGACGAACAAAGTCTCTACTCCCAAGAGCTTACTGTTCAGTGAGGGAGGAAAGAATAAAAAAAAAGATAAGCCAACAAGTAAATCAAATTGTGATAGGTACGTATTAGTATCCTATGTCTGCTGTAACAAATTACCACAAACTGGGTGACTTAATACAACAGAAATTCATTCTCTTACAGTTCTGGAGGCTAGAAGTCCAAAATTAGTGATACGAGGCTAAAGTCAAAGTGTCCACAGATCAGCAATTGCTTCAGAGGCTCTAGAGAATTCTTTCTTTGCTTTTCTAGCATCTAGAGCTGCATTCTTTGCATTTCTTGGCTCAGGGGCCCCTTCCTCCATCTTCAAAGCCAAAGGCATAGCATCTGCTCTCTTTGACTTCTCTCCACTTCCATCGCATCACTTTCCCTCTTCTGTACGAAGCCTCCCCCTACCTCCCTCTTATAAAGACATTTGTGGTTACTGGTAGGGTCCACCAGGATAATCCAGGATTACCTCCTCATCACATGATCCTGAACTTGATTACATAATCAAAGACCCTTTTTCCATAGAAGATAACATTCACTGGTTCCAGGGCTTAGGACCTGGTTATATTTTGAGCCTATTATTGAAGCTATCACAGGGGTTAGGTAGATAACAAACAAGGTGGGAAGAAAGGGTCCTTCCTCTAAATTAGGTGGCCAGGGAAGGTGCATGCCATGAGGAGACTTTAAGTCGAGACTTAAAGAATAAGAACAAGCCTTGGTTCTTGATCTATTATCAGTGCCCATTTCAAAATATAAATGCACATTAAAAGTTAATCAGAATTCTATGTAATAGTCAGTTGTGTGATTGTGTGATTTCTAGCTCATGAGAATCTAGCTACTACCTCTGAAAATAGTAAAGTGGACAAAATGACACTGTACACATGTAGATTTTTTTTTTTGTATGTTTCTGAAGCTAATTGCTGGATGATGCTTTTGCTAAAACCCCTTATATTTATTTATGCCTCATTTCAAAACACATTTGAAGAATTAAATACCATTTTGACAATGATAAAAGCTTTGCTAAAAATATAGGCCATTGGTCAATTCACTAAACATTCAGACTGGCCACTCAACTGTCAGGAAAATGCACTTCCATTCATTTGCTACAAACTGACGGATATTAGTCAATTGGGCCCTGAAATCTATAATTTAAATAATCATGAAGGGTTGGTGGTTATTTTGCAAATGTCAAAGATGTGGTTTTACTTGTAAAGGATAGAAGATTGGTAAGAATTGTTGTTTTTTATAATAGATCCTTCTTTTTCAACACTTTTTTTGTCACAGTAAAAAGCAATAGCTATTGAAGAAGCTCTCTCGGGTGCTGATAATGTTCTCTTTCTTGACCTGGATGCAAGTTGCATGGGTATGTTCAGTTTGTTAAAATTCATCAAGTTGTACTAATAACATATGCACATACATGCATGTATTATACTTATTAAAGTTAAAAAATAGCAATTTATGTATTTCAGAAAATATAGTGAAGCAACTATATTGAAGTACATAAAAACCACCATTACCTCCTCAAAATTTTAATTGGAATGTTTCAATTCACCTATTCTTTATTCATCTGTTGATCGTCTTGATGTGGTAGATTAAAGATGGATACAAATGCATCAAGAAATGGAGTCTATTTCCCTTTCCTAGGCTGGCCCTGTCACTAATTTTGACTAACAGGATGCAGCACAAGTGATGCTGTTGTAGCTTCTGAGATTGGGCTTTGAAAGATCTGCAATTTCTGCTTCTGTACACTTGGAACTCCTGGGATCCAACTGCCATGCTTCAAGAAGTCCAAGCCCTACAAAGAAGGCACACAGAGGACCAAGGTGCTCCAGGCGACAATCCCAGCCAAGCTCCCAGCTGACAACCAGTATCACTGGACAGCCATATGCGTGTGCCATTTTGGATGGGGCAGCTCAGTCAAGCCCCCAGAGAGCAGCTCCAGCTGATAGCACATGGAGCAGTACTTTCCAGATAAATCCAGTCAGCCCACAGAATTGCGAGAGATAATAAAATGGTGGTTGTTTTGAAGCCACTACCCCAATTAAAAAGGCATTTAATTGTTGTAGATATTACTTAGCAATAGATAGCTGAAATTCTCTACTTGTCTATTATTGTATCTATCAATTTATTATTTAATTGACCTACAGACTGTCTTGGTCAGCATGGTGTAGTGTCTCTGCAGCCAGATTGCATGGTTTTATAGTCCAGTTTCAGGCTGGCCATGAAATGGGGGGAAAACTGGGAAAACTGGGCTTGGTCACGGGGAAATGGATGGGCCGTCGCTGCAAGATGGGGAGTCAAGGAAGCAGAGGCATAAGTCACAGAACAGGGCTGTCAAGGTTAATCTGACTGGTGGACAGAACAAGAGCCCGACACAGCTATGCACAGCCTGAGAAAAGGGGACTGGTTACACTAAAGCTGGAAGGAGAAGCCAGTAGTACAGAGAGAAGGAAAATCATGCCACTCAAGTGGGTAAAAGAGCCTGATGCCCAAGGGACCCAGACAAAGGGGAAGAGGCACGGCAGTCAAGCTGCTCCCCTGTGGGGTTACATCAGGACCGGCTGTCTCCTAGCACTGCTGGGAATACAGCTGGGCCAGGCCAGCTGGGCACTCTCACTCTGGGGAATGATTCCAAATCTCAGCAAAGAATGGGGCCAGCTCTGGCTCTCACCATCAGACTGGTCTCAAGGGGTAGGGGGTGGCCACATCGGGGGAGGGGGTTCATTACCTACCTAAGGATGGTGAATGTCGATGTTAGAATTTAGATTTCACTAGTCTCATGAGGATGAAAGTATCTGAGATCCTGAGACAGCTTACTTGGACGAGACAATATGAAATTCCCTTAAAAAAAACCTTTAAATTGTAAATGTGTTACCAAAAATACCGCTCAGACATTCCGTACCTCATACCGAGCCTGACCCCATCTCTAGTCCCACTGAGAGCCTCACCACATCCTTCGTGCTAAAAAAAAAAATGATCCTTAATTTCACAGCCCTTTACAAAATAAAAAATACACAGTAATGCGTATCACAGACAACTTCGTCCATTGCTGTCTCACCCCATCCACGACTCATACTGTGAGCCTTGCCTGGGGATGCAGTGGGAGCTCAGGAGCATCAGCTAAGCACGGAACTGCTTAAGAAATCACAGTGTTTTTATTTATTTACTCTTTATTTTTAAATTTTACTGGAGTATAGTTGATTTACAATATTATGTTAGTTTCAGATGTACAGCAAAGTGACTCAGTTATATATGCACAAATATTCATTCTTTTTTAGATTCTTTTCTCATATAGGTTTTATAACCAACAAGGACCTACTATATAGCACAGGGAACTCTACTCAATATTCTGTGACAACCTATATGAAATCACAGTGTTTTTACGTTTTGAAGCTGCCACGTCAAAACAGCCTCCTCAACAAGAACTGCTTTGGCTGCATGTAAATGATACAGGGAGCCTCATGTTTAATCATCTTGATGTGTCTGTGAGATGTGCCTGCCAGCCTACACGTGTTTTCCACTCGGTTCAATCATCCCAGGCTTGGCGTTACAATCCCTCAGTCACAAACATATGGCTGTCTAGAGTAATAACGCTGACAGCCAGATGAGGCTCCTGGAGTCTGGAGACTGTGTTCTCCCCGCTGGGTCTTTAAATTGGAGGCAAATAAAGATTTCCTTGCATTCCATTTAGTGTGCCTTCACCACAAGTAAGAAAGCAGGTTTTCTGTTTGTTTTGTTGACTTTATGAAGTTTTCTAAAGCAGAGGCTTTCGTACTTTTAAATCTGCGAATCACAGTCACGAAGACATTTTAAATCGCAAGCCAGTTCATCTGTGTGCAAATGGAAACAACAGTTTCACGGAGTGATATTTTTACTGTGTGGATGGTAAATTGTTTATGTCAGTTTTATATGTCTGGCTAGGCTATGGAATGAAGTTGTTTGATTAAACAATCTAGGTGTTGCCATGAAAGTATTTTTTAGATGTGGTCAATATTTAAATCAGAGTACGTTTGAATAAAGCAGATTATCCTCCATAATGTGGGTAGGGCTCATCCAATGAGTTGAAGACCTTAGGAGAAAACACTGAGGTCCCCCAGAGGGGAAAGGGTTCTGTCTCCAGACTTCCTTTGGACTCACGATTGCAACTGCAAATCCTGCCGCAACTGCCAGCCTGCCCTGCAGATTTTGTCTGTCTGTCTATCTCTGTCTATATCCTATTCCTCTGTTTCTTTGGAGAACCCTGACTAATACAATGTATAAAACACATGCTGATATTTTCTATTTCATTCCAATTAATTAAGAGAAAAATATTGCTTGCAACCCACTCTAATTAAAGTCATGGCTTTTTGAAAAGAGCTTTATTATCATGTGATTTACATACCACAACATTCTCCCATTGAGAGTGTACAATTCGATGATTCTTCATATATTTTTAGAGTTCTGTGGCCAGCCATCACCATAACCTACTTTTAGAATATGTTCATCATCTCCAAAAGAAGCCCTGGACTCTTTAGTATTCATTCTCTAGTTATCACTTGTTTTTTGTTCTAAAGCAGCGTTTCTCAAAGCGTGATTTGGAACCAGCATCATCAGCATTATCTGTGAACTTGTCAGCAGTACAAATTCTTGGACCCCAGTCCAGACCTAGTGAATCAGAAACTCTTGGGGTGGGGCCCACCACCTGTGTCTCAGCAAACATTCCAGATGATTCTCATGCAAATAAACATTTGAGAACCACAGTCCTGGAGGATAGGACAGGAAGACCATGTGCTCTCGAGTGTTCTCTGTGCTCCCAGGATGAGACAGGGCAAAGGCTGAGTCTCCCAGAGGTTCTGTGGGATTCAGGTTTCATTCAGGGATCACGTCAAATGTTCAGAGCTAAAATTCAGTTCAATAATCAATTCACTCATCACTTGGGGGATTAGTGGATTGATTGAGCTCTTAGTGAATTGTTAGAGCTCTTTCTAACAGAATAGAAAGTTTGAGTCAAGGCCTCATCTCCCCAGTGTGGATTCTAACCTGGATGGTGAAGAGGTGGCTGCAGCCCTTCTCAGCAGGATGAAGACAGTCATGAGGTCAAGACTTTGGGCGAAAGGACCCTGCTCCCCCAAAGGTTCCATGTCCAAGCGTCTGAGAGTGACAGCTGGCTTTGGTTCAGACACTCTGATTACAAAAAAGGAAAAATGACAAATCTGGGACCAAATCAAGAGGGGGTGTAGAAAGTGAGGCTGGAGAGGTCTCACAGAACCCAAAGACCAGGAGGGAAGGTGAGCCAGGCCCCCTGAGAAATGGAAAGGCAGATGAAGTGGAAGCAGTTTCCTCCTCTTCAGGTATCACCTCTGCTTCTTCATGTGTGTGTTCAGCTGTCTTTGCAGATGGGCATCCTCTGCTTTCTCATGGCTCAGGTGCTCTCAGGTTCTGAGTCTCAGTCACCCATCAGTTAGGCTTCCACACCTAGCAGCTCACTCTAGCAAGCTCCCAAAGTATCAGTCCTTCTTTTCTCGTGTGGTCATGTCATCAGCCACTGATTAGCCTAAGGATAGGTAGCCTGTGTCCCATATTCATACATCCAGCTACTCCACCAATAGAAACATCAGATCAAAGACTGAACTATAGAAACCATTCCCAGGTAAGACACATAGAAATCAGGATTCAAAGCCAGGCAACTGTCTCCAGTAAGATGTGCTTCCTTATTCAAGCCATTGCTATTCCAGAGACTATGAATGCATGTAGTGGGTGCATCGTAAGTTGTTACTGAAGGAATGAAAGTGCTTGAAATCTCACAAGGAGGGGCCTCTTGAATCCCAGAGTAGAGGTCCGTGCCGCATTTTAGTTTCTACTTTCCCATGACAAGCACGTGATCTTGGATTGGTAAAGAACCTTCCCACACTTACGTTCCTTCATGTATGAGGAATGTAGAACGGGCGATGTACACAACTCCCTGCCCCCCTGTATGCATTTGAATCGTCAGTGCTGACTCAGCGGTTCCCTTTCTCCGAAGCTTGGAGGAACAGCAAGAGATGGGCTGAGTCCCCTGCTGCAGAAGAGCGCGCAGACTTCCATCTGCTTTCAGGAGCCTTATGTGCTTCTCCCGCCTTTCGGAACTCACTCTGGAAAAAGATGTTACTTCCTCCAGCTCCCACAAAGACTGCCAACCTCCCAGGAAATAGCTGCAAGGCTAACAGATGGAAATATGTGGCTTCCAGTGACCTTACCATGTCTGCCTGTGCTTCTTTAGAAATGTCGCTTCAAACAAAAGTAATATCCATTTACAAGACGATCCATGACACACACCTTTGGCTACTGCTTGTTAAGCAGACATGCTGAGTTCAACTCTTTTCCACCTAGTGCGTATTAGTGATCCCTGCTTAGTAAATACCCAGTAGATGCATGTTGTTGACAGTGATGAAGACGGTATAATGTTTCAAAACTGAGAGTTATAAAAGGGAACACTCTGCAAAAATTATCTCACATTTGTTAAAACAAAGTCCAGATTAGGACAGGACTAAAGAAGCAGATGTACAGAATGGACTTGAGGACATGGGGAGGGGGACAGGTAAGCTGGCACGAAGTGAGAGAGTGGCATGGACGTATATATACTAGCAAATGTGAAATAGATAGCTGGTCGGAAGCAGCCGCACAGCACAGGGAGATCAGCTCGGTGCTTTGTGACCACCTAGAGGGGTGGGATAGGGAGGGTGGGAGGGAGGCTCAAGAGGGAGGGGATATGGGGATATATGTATACGTATAGCTGATTCAGTTTGTTATACAGCAGAAACTAACACACCATTGTAAAGCAATTATACTCCAATAAAGATGTTAAAACAAACAAACAAATAAATAAAATTTTAAAAGTCCAGATTAGGCAAAACCCCTGTAAAACACTAGCATGAATTTGCACCGTAACCCCCATGAGCTGTGTATGGACTTATGCTTTAGGGGAGAGGGTTTAATCCATGGCTTGTGGGATCAGCCTATGTACTCTTTAAGAGAATTAGGAAAAGGCGCCCTCTTCTGGGAAGAAGCAGCCCTGCAGGTACACCACTTAGCTACAGTCATGTTGAAAATAAAGGGCCCTTTCTTCTGGTGGGGTCAGGTTCCTGCTACCACCCAATGCAGGAGGCTTGGCAAGTGGAATGTCAGTTGGATTTTGCCCTATTACTCCCCACTGCTGGGCACCTTTGTGGGGTGCACGAACTGTACAAACTTACAGAGCAGCCTTAGTGAATATTATCAACTGTGTAAACACAAACAGAACAGATGAGGGTTTTTCAGCACTTTATACAAGCGTCTCAAAGCAACAGCTATTATTCCCCTAAAAGTTTACACTGAGACATATCTATTCCAGTTCAAAACATTGCACTGCTTTTGGATTTTTCTCACTTGCTTTTTAGTTAAAGAGAAGACCCAATTTGGGTTTTCAATAAGAAATAAACAATAGGAAGTCTGAATAGGAAGGTCTTATTATTAAATCTGGTAACCAAAAGTGGACAAAACTTCCACTGGTATGTACAGTTGAAGGTCACTGCCCACTCAGGTCCAATTTTCAGTAAGTCATCTTTAAAAGAAAATTAAGCAAATTGGGCATTTTTCTGTGTCTCACAAAACCAGGTGGTGGTGAGAATTCAAGATGACAATGTACAGAAACGTGCTTTTAAATTCTGAAGACCTACAGAAATGTCAGTTACTTTAATCTGCGAACTAGCCAGTGTCAAGCTTAACAAGAAACCATGAGTGGCATTCCTGTTCAAGTTAGGGAAAAGAAAATATCAGAATGCTTTCTATCCTCACTATTATGTAACACTGCTAAGAAAGTACTATCAATCCAGCAAAATAAATAAAACAGGGTCATAAAAATAATTGGAAGACAGAGCTAAAATGATCATATTTGGGGGTTGAGATGACTCTATAACTGGAAAACCCAGGAGAAGCAGTGGGAAAACTTATAAGTAACAGAAGAATACAAGTTGGCTAGGTACAACATTAATATATAGAAATCATAGACTTCATAAATACAGTCTGTAAAAGTGAAAACTGAACAGATCCTATGTATAGTAGCTAAAAGTAAATAAAAATAAGTACAAATCCATGTAAAGAAAATTAAAGAGAATAGAATGGAGGGATTCAAAGAAAATCTAAACCAATACTCAGTTCTTGAAAGGAACTGTTCATCATTATAAAGATGTTACTCTTCCCTAGAACCCATCATTTACATTTTAATTCTGGCACTGGGAGACTAGCTATCTTGAAACAGTTTAAAATGCTGGATAAAATCTAACACATATCCTTTTAAATGAATACCTCAAAATCTCAGGTGCAAGAAAAAAGGAGGGAACTGCAAAGCAATGGGTTGATGCTATGGCCAAGCTGGCGCAGAGAGGCTGGGGTAGACTGAAGGTGAGGTTATCGGTTTCCATAACCAAAATCAGGTTTCAGCACTCCTTGGGAATAGCGGGTTGCTGCCCAACGCCATGGCAGACCATGCCTGCAAGGTGGGAAGTTGTAATTGCTGTCCATGCATAAATCTGAACCCTTGAAGGGCTTCACAGTTAGTGAAAGAATAGACAGAAAAAAATTTTCTTGACAACACCCTGTGATTTGAATAGGATAAAAGGCCTCCTCTGATTATTTATAACCACAGGCTATGGCCCATGAAGGTCTGGGGTCAGCATTTACACTGCCCACATGGTCCAGGAAACCCCAAGCTGAGCAATTATCAAAAATGTTGACCTGAGCCACTGAAACTCTGGCCGCATCTGGCAGATCCTTCAAGATAAAGCTGTTCTGTAGGGACACAACTTTGACCCAGGCACATAGTATTCCCATAATTAAGCCCCCGATGGAGATAAGTTTACAGTCCAAAATTTCACAACACGTGATAAAAATCTTCCATGAGAACGGGTTAACAGACACATCATATAGGGTTATTAGAACACTAAGAACGTATGCTATAAGTTTAATTGTGTCTCCTCTAGTCCCCAAATTCATAGTCGAAGTCCTAACCCCTAGTACCTAAGAATGTGACTGTATTTGGAGATGCAGTCTTTGGAGAAGTTTAAGTTAAATGAGATCATAAGGGGGGGGCGCTTAATCCAACATGACTGTTATTCTTTTAAAAAGAGGAGATTAGGAGACAGACACAAACAGAGGGAAGACCAAGTGAAGACACAGAGAAGACGGCCCATGAAGACACAGGGAGAAGACGGCCGTCTACAAGCCAAGGAGAGAGGCTTCAGGAGAAAGAAACTAACACTGTCAACACCTTGATCTCAAACTTGTAGCCTCTAGAAGTGTGAGAAAATAAATTTTCTGTTGTTTAAGCCACTTAGCCCGTGGTACTTTGTTACAGCCCTAGCAAACTAACACAACTAACTACATACAGTAAAAGTACATACTCTAACATAGAAGTCTGTTAAAAATATTAGAAACCATAAACATGGAATAAGATGCTGAAAATAAGAAAAGAACTCCTGCTGAAAAAAACAAAAGTGAAAAGCACTAAAGAAGTACTTCATCAAGAAGGAAACTGAATTCCAAAGGAAGAAGTGGGGTGTAGAAAGCAATGATGAGCAAAGAGAGCAGTCAATTTGTATGCAAATCTAAGCAAGTGTCTGTTGTTGGATTTAAAAAGTGACCACTAATTTGGGGAATGTAAAACAAGATGGCAAATAAGACATTGAACAAAATAACGTGTAAGACAGGAGTGGAGCAAAAGCTTCCTAAGATCCTTACATTTGGGGGAATGAGTTAGAGATATTAATTTTGTTTAGATTTTGTGAAGTCATATACACATATTGAAAATTAAAGGGAAACTACTAAAACAACAGATAAAGGCTATCTGTTGTTGGGAAAATAAGTAGAGAGGGAAAATAAAAGAACAAAATAAAAACAATAAATCCACTAGCAGGCAAGAAAAAAAAAAGAAACAGAAAAAGCGAAGATCCTAACATAGGAAGAACTCAGTGTAGAATTGCCTGCTTCCCTCTCGTGTAGTTCATGACCCAGTGTTCCTTAGCCCTCGGGAAATAATGGGGTAGACCATGTGTACAGCTCCATGCTGGAGCATTTCTCCCACCAGTGACTTCTATGGGTGATCCGATGACCACCTACCAGCAACAGTCCGGCCAGCAGGCGTCAGACGGGAGCAGGACGCCCTGAGTCATCAGAGGAGACTCTTGCTAAGATGTGAAGTTCCAAGCCAACCTGCCTCCCCATCATCAAGGGAGTGTCTCTGGGGAGAGCTGCCCGCACTGCAGAGTCACCCTTGCAAAACCCATAATCAAATTAAAAGATGAATGGACAATAGTTTTTACAACAAGCACCCATTAATTTTCAAAGAGAAAAATAAGTTTAAAAACATCTCGAAAGCGAGTGAAAACGAATCGTGTCAGCCTCTCTCTCATTCTTCCTCTTTTTCTGCTTGGAAGGGAGAGAAGAGAAACGTGTGTCACTTTATCTAATATTCAACATGTCTCTGCGCACAGATATTCCAGCAGTGCTGGGCCACAGTTCTGCCTGATGTTTTCCAGGCTTTGTAGGAAATACTTGACAAATTGGCTTGATATACTCTGGAATCATAGCACAGACCTGATGCCTCTTGTGAAAATACGTAATCCCTAAGGGTACCGGAGATGAGACTTACTAAATTCATATTTTCCACCCAAATCTTTCCTTAGGGGTTCTCCACGAGGCTGGACCAATGTTCCTAGCCCACCTGATCTCAGATGTATCTAATTAATCACCGGAAGACTTATACTGTTATTTAATCCAACAGGATTGGTTTTTGCCTTGCACATTTTCTCTGTGGATCATGGTTTGATTTTGAAACTTCTCACTTTGTTTCCTTCTTTGATCAGCTTATAAACTACCTGAGGACAGGGACTGTGTTTTGTATTTGTAGCTCACGTATGCCCTTGAGCAGGGCTGACCCTCCCGCAGGCAATTAACCTAACTTTGCTGAATTTTCTTGATAATGCTGAACAGAGCACTTAAGAAATTAATGCTGGCTGTTATTAGTTTTATCCACCACTAAGCTTGGAAGTAATTAGACCTTGCTTCATGGTCACTCTTAGACACTTGCTGGCCAGTGACCAAAGAGTGGGGATGGGAGAGAAGCAGCAAAATCAAAAGTTATTAAATAGCAATTGGAAGCAGCAGGGGCAGGGGGGAGTCAATAAAGAAACTGGAATTATTATTTTAAATTATTTTTGAATATTGATAGGGTTTTTCTTTTTAGTGCTTCCTATGGCAGTCTCTGCAGAAAATTAAATCAGAGAAAGAACAGTTACCGTTAGACATGAGGTGATAGGAAGCCAACTCACATAACTACCAAGAAGGCAGTGTCAGACATGTGGCGAATGTCCTGTGAGTTTGCTGGAAGTCCTATTAGGATTGTTTTCTTGTTTTTTTCTGTTTATTAGTGGGCTTGTTTGGCTGTTACCTAGAAGACATCTACTTCAAAGCTAGCTCAAATACTGTCTTTGCAGAGCCTTCTAGGTGTCCCTCCAAACAGTGAATCCCTGTTTCCATTTGACTTCATTCATATCCCCGTGGCACGTATCATGGTGTCCATAGTCAACTGCTAAAATTTAACTCCAGCCCTGGACAGAGCACACTTGAGGAGAGCGATCATGTTTATGTCTCCACCCTGTATAGTGGTCCTAATAATAATAGCAACTTTTACTATTAATGAGATCTCATTATATCACAGGTTGCTATGGTGTGAATGCGTCCTAAAAAATCGTATGTTGAAATACTAATCCCCAAGGTGATGGAATTAGGAGGTCGAGACTCTGGCAGGTGATTCCACGGTAAGGGCAGAGGCCTCCTGAACAGGATTTTCCCTCCTATGAGAGCAACCCCACAGAGATCCCTCTCCACTTCTGTCATGTGAAAACACAAGGAGAAGTTTGGACCTGGAAGAGGGCCTCAAACTTGCACCCTTGGACTTCCAGCCTCCAGAACCGTGAGAAATACATTTCTGCTGTTCATAGGCCAGCCCATCTGTGGGCTCTGGTTAGAGCAGCCCGAACGGACTAAGGCAGATGTTGTGATAAGCGCTTTGCATTCTTTACATCAGTTCATCTTCACAAAACCTTTGCCAAGTAGTTATTATACCCCTTTCACAGATAAGAAAACTGGGGCTTAGAAACATCAAAGTGGGCTTGTCCAGGCCACACAGCTGGAGGGTCATCGCACCAGGTGGGCTAACCCCATAGTCCACGCTCTTTTTCACGATGGTAGACAGCGGTGGTTATTAAACTCCGATGTGCATCAGAATCTCCGGGGAGCTCGCTGAGAATGCAGATTTCCAGGCCCCGCCTCCTGGGGTGATTCTGATTCAGTAGGTTTGGGGTAGGGCCCCAGAATCTGCATTTTTAACCATCAGCATCCTCTCTCTAGGCAATTCTGATGAAGTTTCTTACAAAATTCTCGAGAAACAATACAACACTGTTTGCGCACCAGACACTCAGTGATGGTCAATAAGTGGATATAACATTTATAGACATTTATACAAGATAAGCACGTGACATTCTTTTTTTAATTGGAGTCTAGTTGATTTACAATGTTGTGCCTATCTCTGCTGTACAGCAAAGTGACTCAGTTATATACATATATACGTTCTTTTTTTTATATTCTTTTCCATTATGGTTTATCACAGGATATTGTATACAGTTCCCTGTGCTATACATTAGGACCTTGTTGTCTATCCATTCTAAATGTAATAATTTGCATCTACCAACCCCAAATTCCCAGTCCATCCCTCTCCCTCCCTGCCCCCCCACCTTCGCAACCACAAGTCTGTTCTCTACGGCATGTGACATTTTTGTATCTGTTTCTACAAGGGTAAAGATGAAGAATTACAATGGTGAGACAGATTTAGGGACCGCTATGTCAAACACAGTCAAATGGGTTTCTTTATATCAGGACCTCTCAGAGCTTTTAATATAGGCAAAATATTAAAGGTGAAATATAGCCTTTTTTCAAAGTTATTTGGTCATGGATCCCATCACTTCTTTTTCTCTTACATTACCTCTTTTAAACTGTATTAACAGTTTGGAAAGCAGTGTCTTGGAAAATAAATTAATGATAATAGCTTGCATTTGTATGGAGCTCTACAGTTTACAAAGAGCTTTCACATGCATCATTATTGCCTTTTTCAGGGCTGCATGCAAGAGTTCAGAAAAACTATCAGTGGTTTGCCCAAGACGAAGGAGCTTGTGTGAGCAGAGTGAGGGTCAAAACCGGGTCTTTTGGGCTTGGTGTCCATTGTTTATCCATGCCATCATAGCAGGTACTTTCTTATATAAACTTAATGCTTAATGGAAGCAGTGCAGTAAAGTGAAAAACCATTTACCTTTCTTTGCCTCAGTTTCCTCATCTGTAAAATAAGGCAGTTGGAACAAATTTAAGAGAGGTGCCTTGTCCAAAGTCAAATAACTACCTTCTGTAGCATGAGTTTGTAATCAATTTTCTCAACTCCTTAACCAGTTCAATCCATCTGCCCTGAACTACAAGCCAGCAACAGTGCTAGGCACTCTGGGTGCCATACAAAATCAGGCACGATTCCTTCTTTGACATATTATGTCTCCCAGGATGTGCTGGTAGAAATTTTTGTGCACAGCTGTCTTCTAAGGCCAGAGTGGCATGCGCTTGTGTACCTCCCACCTGCCATCTCCTGAAAAAACAAACAAAACCAGACAACACAGCACTGCCTTGAAATGTCACCAGTGTCCTTGCGGCCAGTGCCACATGGCCATGCCTGAAGGTCTTAAATCTACTGTTACTCAACAGCAAGGCTGGAAGTCAGTCAGCTTCCCTTTGGTAATAAAAGCTACTACCTGACTTTAAACATTTCAACTTTCCTCCCTACTTCACAGTTCACAGAGCACCCCCCTGATGCAGAAGGATTTTTTATTTAAGAGGAGATATAAGACATGTTTTTCCACCTCTTGATGGCTTATTACTTCCTGTAAGCTAAGAAATGGCGATTCTGCAACACAGCTTTGCTAATTGCTCACGTCTGTTAAGACGTCAGTGCACTGGGTGTCTCGCTGCCCTCCTCCCAACTCCATCTCATGGCTGGTCTGGCATTAGCACTGCCAGGGTCTGCGTTAATACGTACGCCATGCAACTCATTGGCTGCACATTAGACATTAGTATCAGAGCCAGGAATCAATATGATGGAGCCAACAATGTGTTGGAACTTGGGTCAGAGTCTCAGCTGAGGACTCCTCAAATGCAGAGGCCAGCAGCCTGGCGTGGGCTCCACAGTCCACACCGACACATTGTGCTTCCAGGAGCCATTGGGGAGGACGACAAATATGGGGCCTCATTAAAAATTGAGGGGAGGAAAAAAAGCCCTTTGCAGGACCCACGAGACTTCATGGTTATTCATTTGCCCTTCCACTCACATGAAGAATTTACTAGGATTATCACCTAAATAAGACAGTGGTGAACTGTCAAGTGCTATTATCATAGTTCCAGGAATCAAATGCCATGCATCAGGGATCCAAGTGAAAGTTTTAAGCATGTCTCTTTAAATCCAAATGTTACTTTTATCCTCTGAATAACATAAGCTGGTTTCAGTCTAATGGAGGTAAAATTATTAAAGCATGTGTTTCTCTCCCATTCCCTCCTTCCTTCCTTCCTTCCTTGCTTCCTTCCTTCCTTCACTCCCTCCCTCCCTCCCTCTTTCCTTCCTGTTTCCTTCTTTCCTTCCTACCAACTTCCCCCTTAAATGGATATAGTAATAAATAGCTCTTTAAAACCTGTTCTTCCAGATTGGGGCCTCTCAAGTCATCCCCGTAATGCATCATTTGGCACACAAATACTGCTCACATACCCCCTATCACCTTTTCCTGGAGGACAGCAAACCCTAGCAGGACCAGAAAAATTGTATCAGAAAAGAAAGGCTTCGTCAGATCTCCAAGTCCGTCATGTTTCAAAGTAATTATTTAATAGGACACTTTTGGGTAGGACTGTCTTGCTATTACTAACAGTTGCCCTTTCTTTAAGAGTAGAACAAGGAGGTAAAGGCTCCCAGCAGTTGGTATTTTAGAGATGATTACCTGACCCTACATGGCTATTTAAAGTTAGCTTGATTTTTGTGGGTCTGGTTTGAAGAAGAAAAAAAACCCAACACTCCATGTTTAAAATTACGGTGCATGCAGTGCTCATATTTTCATAAAACCACTTAAAAATGAAAGGTCAAACTAATCATTCCAACACCGAGAATCGGCTTTCTTGTCAGCACAGTTCAAAGAGTAGCTTTTATTTTCAACGATCACACCGTTTTTGGGCAGAATCCCAATAAGCACTTTTCACCATGACAGCCATGAGGCGTGCACAGCATCTCCGACTGTGCCTGTGTTCTTCCTGAAAGGGAATGTGCTCCTGCAGAGCAAGGATGTCCCCACCTCTAAACTGGGCACACAGCCTCATGCATACTCACTGAAAGAACAGAACTCAACTCTGCTCTGGTAGTTAGATGGAGTAGAGTCAGTGAGTTCTCAGGAATGTCAAAGGAAATGAAGATGAAATCACTATGAAGCACGAAGTAAATATTTAATTCTACATATGGTCTGAATGTTTCCCTGAAATTCATATGCTGAAAACTAACGGACAAGGTGATGGTATTATGGGGTTGGGCTTTGGGGGAAGTGATTAGGTTGTAAGGACATGGAATCTCCATGAATGGAATCCGTGCCTTACAAAAGATATTCCAGAGAGGTCCCTGACCCCTTGCCCTTTCCCCCATCTGAAGACACAACAAGAAGTCTGCAGTCCAGAAGACAGCCCTCACCTGTCTAGGCTGGCACGTTGATCTTGGACTTCCAGCCTCCAGAGCTGTGAGAAATAAATTTCTGTTGTTTATAAGCTACCCAGTCTATAGTGCTTTGTTAAAGCGGCCCAAACAAAACAATTGTTTATTTATTTATTTTGGTCTGTTTGGGTCTTTGTTGCTGTGCATGGGTGCATGGGCTTTCTCTAACTGCGGTGAGCGGGGGCTGCTCTTCGTTGCTGTGCTCAGGCTTCTCATTGCGGTGGCTTCTCTTCTTGTGGAGCACGGGCTCTAGGCGCATGGGCTCAGTAGTTGTGGCTCACGGGCTCTAGAGTTCAGGCTCAGTAGTTGTGGCGCACGGGCTTAGTTGCTCCGCGGCATGTGGGATCTTCCCAGGCTAGGGCTCGAACCCATGTCCCCTGCATTGGCAGGTGGATTCTTAAACACTGCACCACCACGGAAGTCCAAGACAATTGTTTATTATAACTGGTATGCTTCCTGGAGTTGGGACACCAAGGAAGAACACTTCTATGAGAGAGACAGTGGAGTGTTCACTTCTAAATCTATTTTGGTACAATATACAAAGCCCTAGGCTATATTTCATAAAAAGCAATATGCTACAGTACTCAAAGTTTTTTTAAAAAAAAGATAGTCCTGAAACAAAACAGAGAAGATGACAGCGTGGGAAGATGCAGAGTTAGTGCCTCTGCATCTAGGGCGCCTGCCTGCCACTGGTGGAGAACTCTGACACCCAAGGAGACGGAAGGAACCCCAAGGTGAACTGGTAGGATGTAGGGGGACTGAGGGGGAAGAAGTGGAGGCCAGACAGGCTCGGCGCCCCTGAGGTGGGGAGATCAGGAGAGGCAGGCAGGAGGGACTCTCCGGGAGGAGAGGGAGAGGAGCGGAGGGCGATCACCTGGCCCACTTGGGCTGGGGAGCCTGCTGAGCTCCCAGGCTGCTCCCCTGCCCTCCAAGGTTCCCCCTTCCCCACCGGCCGTACTGGTCCTGGGGGCATAGGAGGGAGGTCGGGGAGATTAGGAGAGGCAGGTGGGAGGGGAGGGGCCCTCCCAGACCCCAGATGGGAGGAGCAGGAGAGGAGAGGAGGGCGTTTGCCCCGCCCACTCAAGCCCAGGAAGCCTGCTGGGCTCCCAGGTGAGGTCCCCTATCCTCTGAGACCAGGGTGGGGGGCACGGCTGGGCCCCTGCTGTTCCTTCAGCCTAAGCCCCACCCCCCACAGGCCCCAGGGCCTTTCTAGCCCTGTGGGTCCTGAGCATTGGCCCCTCCCACTGCCCAAACCTCTGCCACTGCTTAGACCCCACCCTCCACAGCCAAGGCCTCCCCATCCCACCCCTTTTTTTCTTTTCCCTCCTCTTTTTTACTGTTGTGGTACTGATGTACGTTCCAGTTGTTGATTAATCTATATTTTTATTTTTATATTCTTCCTAACATACCTGTTAGTTTCCTAGTCTAATTCTGGTTTTTACTTTGTTATTTTTGTTTGCTTGTTTACGCGGCCTCAGGTAGCTTGCGGGATCTTGGGTCACAAGCCTGGGGTCTGGCCAAAGCTCCTGTGGTGGGAGCTCTCAGTCCAAACCACTGGACTAACAGAGAACCTCAGACTCCAGAGAATATTCATCAGAGTGAGGTCTCATGGAGTCTCTCATCTCAGCACCAAGACCCAGCTCTACCCAATAGTCCACAAACCCCAGTGTTGGAAGCCTCAGGCCAAACAACCAGTAAGACAGGAACACAATCCCACTCATAAAGACAAAAATGAGATGGCAAAAAAATATGTCACAGATGAAGGAGAAAGGTAAAAACATATGAGACCAAATAACTGAAGAGGAAATAGGCAATCTAGCTGAAAAAGAATTAGAGTAATGATAGTAGAGATGATCCAGAATCTCAGAAATAGAATGGAGGCACGATTGAGAAAATACAAGAAATGTTTAACAAAGATCTAGAAGAACTAAAGAACAAACAAACAGAGATGAACAACACACACAGCATCGGCCTTGCTTTGCATGTTTCCAACATCTATGAATTCCAATTGTCATGGTTTAATTAAATAATCCCAGTCTCTCAACAACATGGTTCAGATTTCAGTTACCATAGTGCATTAACCTCTGAGCCATACAGTAAGTCAATATTTTGCTGAAAGGACCAGTGCAAATCCTTTTTACTGCATTTAATAGACAATGTGTGTGTGTGTGTGTACACAAATTATATTTGTGTGTGTGTGTGTGTGTGTGTATATTCTAGTGTTCCTCTAACCTATCCTATCAAAGATAATTTCAGTCTTTGTAGGACAGAAGAGAAAAGATTTTAGTAAGTGTTGCTCTGTCGTGGTATGTAAATTCCCTCTACTGTGGAATGAATGTTTCTGTCCTCCTCAAATTTATATGTTGAAGCCCTAATGTGATGGTATCAGGAGGTGGGGACTTTGTGAAGTGATTAGGTCGTGAGGGTGGAGCCCCCAAGATAGGATTAGTGTCCTTATAAGAAGACAGCTAGCCCTTTCTCTCTCTCTGCCACTTGAGGATACAGAAGAGGACTGTCTATAAATCATGAAGAGGGTCTCCACTAGAACTCAACCGTGCTGGTACCCTGATCTTGGACTTCCAGCCTCCAGAACTGTGAGAAATAAATATCTGTTGTTTATAAACCACCCAGTCTATGGTACTTTGTGATAGTCCGAACTGACAAAGACACCCTTTATTTTCATAAAGGCAAACGAAGGATTTGAGTTATTTTGATATGTCTCTTAGTTCTGAAACTGTGCTTTTCGTATGTAGTGGTGCTCTGACACGGGGTTCTGGGGGGGGGGTCTCACTCATATGGACACTTGTTCCTTGGGTCCCTTATTAGCTCAGCTTAGTGGAGAGTTCTGAGCTGTGGAGTTAGAAAGAGGGGTTCGAACTCTGGCTCTGCCACTTTCTAAAGGAGTGATCTTAGAAAAGTTTCTTAACTTCTCCAAGTTTGCCTCCTAGGATAGGGATTATTTCAAGCACACTGCCTGAGACAGACTAGGCACATAATAAATACTAATTACCAGCTTCGTCTCTTCCAACAACACCCTGGGGAGGAACAGCTCTATAAAACTGCCCATTTGAAGGAAACTAGCGGAAATGAGGAAAGCTGAGAATTGAACTTGCATCTCAGAGCTACCAATGGGGTATTTGTTTTTTAATTGTGTTGTGTTTATAATCTGACAAGAAATGTTTGCAAACTGAGATAATAAGGTAAAGCAAAGACAATACCCTACAAACTGAGCACAAAACAGAATTTTAAAATTCTGCCATATCCCTGTTTATTATTGTTTTTTTTAAGTAGTGAGTCACAACTTTATTTTTTTCTATTTATTTTTTCTTTATTATTCTTTATTTTATTCTCTCTCTTTTTTTTTTTTTGCGGTACGCCGGCCTCTCACTGCTGTGGTCTCTCCCATTGCAGAGCACAGGCTCCAGACGCGCAGGCTCAGCGGCCATGGCTCACAGGCCCAGCCGCTCCGCGGCATGTGGGATCTTCCCGGACCGGGGCACGAACCCGTGTCCCCTCCATCGGCAGGCGGACTCTCAACCACTGCGCCACCAGGGAAGCCCTATATTCTCTCTTTGTTTTTCTCTTGTCTGAAATTGGACCACTGAAAACACCTCAATAATAACTGTAAAAAGATTAACTGAAGAAAGATGATTGAAAAAACTTGTTTGGGGCATAATGCATTTTATTGTTCAGGGTAGGGATGAGCATTTATGGGCCTTTTGGGGCAACTGGGGCTTTGCAAAGAGTTAAAAGGCTTGAGACTAATATGATGACGGGAAAGACTTTATATTGGTGCACCTGGCCCATCTACAAGTGAGGGCACTCACAGGGGAAATCAGTCCAGGACCTGTCACTGTGGTGTCGTTCACAGGACCAAGGACACCAAGGAGATAAGGAAAACAGCCCCACTCAAAGGCGACTGCAGAGCTGACCTTGATTCTGTAGAGAGTTCAGGGAATGGCTGCCAGAATTCAAGGAAAGAATTAAATTGATTGCCATGAATGAGCTGCACTGGATTCTTTTAAAAATTAAAGAGAAAATGATATCACAGCACTGTCCCATTCACTAATTATTCCTGTATCTTGACTTAAAGTGTGACCATAAATAAAACACCTTCCATTTTCTAGGTCCCAGAGTTCAGGCTACTGTAACACATTACCACAGACTGGGTGGCTTAAAGAACAAACATTTATTTCTCACGGTTCTGGAGCCTGGAAGCCCAAGATCAGGGTGTCAGCCTGGGGTTCTAGTGAGGGCTCTCTTCCTGGCTTAGAGAAGTCTACCTGCTTGCTGTATCTTCATGTGGTAGAGAGAGAGCGCTCTGGTGTCTTCATCCCTTATAAGGGCACCAATCCCATCATGGAGCTCTCCATCCTCATGACTTCATCTAAACCTCATTACCTCTCAAAGCCTCCACCCCCAAATTCCATTACATTAGGGATTAGGGTTTCAACTTACAGATTCTGGGGGGACACGTTCAGTCCATAGAGGTCACCTCTAAGTTCCCTTCTCTCTGATTTTCTACATGAAGATTTCCTATTGCTGCCAAATCAAATTCAAACCATCTGTCCAGCTTTCAAGATCTTCCATAATTGGGTGCCATCCAAGGTACCAGATTTGCTTACCGCCTTCCTTCAGGATGACCCCACTTCCCTTTAGACCAGTCTCTGGTCTGCTCTCTCTACAAACTGTAAGCCGCCACCTCCACTTTTTTCTCATTCTCATTCTCTTCTCTTGGAGTGTACTGAACTCTCCCCATTGACTCAAGACCTAAGCATTTCTTGGGAGACATTCTTCTAGTCCCTGGACCATCTCACAATGAAGAATACGTTAAATATAAAGTTTTCCTTCTGTGTAGTGTAGAGGAAGTTTTAGGGTTTGCACCGAACAGGATTTTTGAAGGGAAAATGTTGCTTCATATTGTTTTAGTTCATGTAAATGCCAGTTTTAAAAACTTGAAATTGAATATAATATGTACAAACCTTGTCCTAGAGCTACTGTTATTAATCCAAAAAAATCAAAGATCGACAGTATAGGAAAAGACAAAGGATATCAATTTAAGGTAAATTACAGCTGAATATATATAGGATCACACTTTTTATCTTTACAAATACCAAGTGAATTCTCTGATATTTGTGATAATATAAGAAAGCCACAGTATTAAAGATTTGCCATTCATTCTAACATTTTGCTAAAAACCATTCATATGTCTACACACTAGGATTCAGTATTAAATATTTATTCAAAAAAATTCCAGTTTGCATTTGCTCCCTTGGACTTGATCTATGGTAATCTTTTAAGAAGTTCTGAAGATGAAAGCAATAAAAGACATCCTTGCCTCTGATAATTATCCATGATAACTCATTATTGATTGCTCTTATGGATAAAGTGCATACTACAATTTAAAGAAACATCTATAATGATGATCTGAAATTACATCAAAAGAACAAGAATATTCTAAAAGCAGAAAGCTTTTCATGCACCTTTATGACTGCTCCACAGGAATGCTTAACGTGTCTACTGATAATCTGGGATAAGCAAAAAGGCACAAGCAGACAATTTATAAGTGAGAAAATGGAACCTCTGGAAAAAATGTCAGTATCACTACTAATGACACAATATCATTTTTCAACTATCCAGATAGTAATGGTTTTAAATGTAGTTGGTGTTAAAAGAGATGAGAGAAAAGTAGCTTCTAGAGTTGAGACCATCTCAGTTACTTGCAAGGTAGAGGGATGTGTGTTGGACAGCCTCCTTTTGCCACTAGTTCCACGCTCCATCCTTTTCTGCCCTGGTCGGAGCCCTGGGAGTCTGACCCTAACAGAGCATCGGTGGGGCTCTCTTGCCTCTGGCTTCCAATCAGCCTCAGCCAATGGGAGACACCAGCAGGAGATCGGCAGGCAGGGATTGGCAGGGGTTGTGTTTCTCTCCCGAAGACCATAGCTCATAGTGGATGCCTTTTTCTATAGCTACAAGTCTTGCTGGTTTCAGGTAACTGCTCCCGTTCCTGGCCACTTCAGGTTAAAGGATGGTAGTGACCTCTAACTGTTGAGCTCTGGAGTGCTTCTCCATCCCTTACTGGTTTTCCTTGCCTCGGCCACACCTTATAAATTATTGCTATGTTAAATCCCTTCCAATCATCCCTTTTGAGTTTGCCATCCACCTCCTGCTGGATCCTAAAGTATGCAGTACACTTCCACGTCCACTCCAGACCTAACCAAGTGAGGACATTTTTCATCCCAATCGACTCCTCCCCTTTTCCTTCTATAGCGAATGTCTATTGTTTTCGCTTTCCCAGAACCCATTCCGTCTTTTCCTTGCACAGCGGCCTAACTTTCCATGGGAGAACCACCTCCCTTCAACAAACGGGGCATGTGGTTTGGGTCAGGCTTATCTTAGGACTTCTGTGGGAACTAATGAGAGCAAAGAGGTTTCTATTCACTGAAATAGCCACAGCTACAAAAACAAATCAAAACAAAACCGCCCCCACGAGCCTGAAACTCTTAGGCCAAGTAAAGGGGGCTTGCTAGGGTATAAACCAACAAAGTGGACAGGGTACAAAGAGATGGAGAGGCAGGTCTATTATTATTATTTGAGTCCCTGGATCCCACCATGCCTGAAGCTTACCCTTGGACACTGTAGTTATCAGAAGTGGTAGGTCCCCTTTCATGCTCAAGCTGAGCTGAGCTTTCTGTCACTAGCAACTGAAAGATCCCTGACTAATGAGACTTCTCCTAATAAAAACACATACATTTGGAGAGAGTAAAAAGCGGAGAGGGTTAGAGAACGACTTCTAAAATGCTGTCATCCAGATCTGCAGTGTTGTTTTCATCAGGAATCCCCACACACGGTATCATGAGAGACTACCTGTGGTTTTTATTATGATCTTGGTGCCACCACAACCTGCACTGTCCCTTTAGTCCTTTGAAACCTGTGAGAGATGGGACAATACCAAACCAAACAGCCCACTTTGTGTTGAGCTTTGTGGCTGAGACCCGCACATGAACTGATGCGAACAAAGAACAATGGTGGCAAACTGCCGAATGCTGTGTTCAAGTATTATTTTCAGGTGCCATTGGACTGGGTCTTCTCAGATGACATGGTTCACTGGCAGGAAAGCTGTTATTGCAATAATCATTATTCCCATTTACCACCTATTAGAATGTGAGTCACTGGGAGGTCAGACTGTCACCAAAGCCCAGTGTTCCTGAGCACTGAAGGTCAAGTTCAAGGGACAGCAATCAGATGTAAGGGCAATGGCAAAGGCTCAATCCTTTGAAATCAAGAGGAGGGTTAACTCCCAGGAGATTGCTGCAGTGAGTTTTACTATCTTCAACGTATCACACCACTTGGGAAAAGAAGTCAGAGTGACAGTGTTACCATGACCCTAGGTCCCTTCCACAGCAGCTGTCCTCCCTGGGGAAAGACAGTAAGCATTTTTTCATCTTTATACACCCCTCCCCACTCCTGCCTAGCACCGTGCCTAGCATAAAATAGGTGCTCATAAATGATGACACATTCAGAGCCTGCTGGCTTAAGAATACAACTTAAAGATAATATATAAGAGTCAGCATGGAGTAGCTGCTTAAGAAATCCTTGCTGTTATTATTTGTAAATGCGTCGATGTTAACAAGCAGGTCCATCAAAACCCACACGAACCCTCTTTTAAGCAACAATTTCAACTTCCTTACCTCCCAAGGAGACAGCTGTGTTGTGAGTCTGAGTTACTGCCCCTGTCCTTCCTGTGTACATGTGAGAATCAGACTGTCCAGTCACTTTCTCACTCATTCATCCATGCAACAGACAATTAGTGACCACCTGCATTTTGCCACATATTGGACCGTCTGTGGGGAATCAAGGTTGCTGAAGACACAGCCCCTGCATAATGCAACGGAAAATCTGCTGGAGACAGACAAGAAATCCCAATGAGAGAATCAGCCCGTGGAATGAGGTACCTGACTTCAGTGGTTGCAGCAAGTGCTGGGAAAGCCCCGGGAAAATGCCTACGACGGCGGGAACGTTTTCCTTACCTTCTCTGCAAGCCAGCCAAGATGCCTGATCTCCCGGCTCCCAGCAATGCCCATCTTCCCCAGCTGCTCTCGGACCTCGGTGATCACTCGGGTGAGCAGGTCACTGACGTTGCAATGGATGGCAGTGAACCAGGCCTGGGCAGTGGCTGAGTCCTTGCTTCTCAGGATCACCGTGTGCTTAGCATCTGGAGAGTGGATTTCAAGCTGCCTACAGAAGCAAAGAGAGAAGCGTTGGAAGGTTCCCTGGCAGATCATGCTTCCGAAGTCCTGGGCCTCAGAGGTGAACTAATTCTTTGTTTTCTTTTCCTATTATACATTTTAATTTTTAGCTTTTCAATTAAGATTTTTGAATTCATTTTTCAATTGAATAAAAGATTCTTTATAGTGCTTTACAATTTTCAAAAGTTTCACACAGATGAGAGTTCATATAATTCCGTAATAACCTTTTTCCCCACCTCCTACCTCTATATTGCCTCTCCCCGCTAAGTTGAACTAATTCTTTACTCTTACTTTTAACTTGTTTCCCATGGTTTACCTTAATGCCCCCATCATTCATTCATTCATTCATTCACTCACTCATCCATTCATCTACAAACATTGACTGTACGCAGGCACTGGTCGAGGTACTGGGGGCCTAGCTATCCAACCATCCAATCACCTGAATTAAGGATGTCTGGTTTTCCTGTTACTCAGCTGAGTGGGTTTTTAGTAGTATCATATTAAGACTTCCAAACTGTGAGCTGATATTAATTTACCTTACCTCTCAATCCACAGAGGATTTTAACAATATACTCACAACCCAGCTGCTGCTGGTGGGAAGTAGACTGAAATATCTACCCACTTGCTTAATCCTACTGCTAGGGTTAATTGTGAATTAGCATCAAAGACAACCAAACTGTATTCTTTAAGAATCCTGTCTGTGGCTCATCTCCCTACCACTTAATACTTGGACAAGTGTAGTGGAGGAGTGAGTTGGCCGAGGAAAGGGTAACAGTGGGGAGAGAGATGCACGAAAAGTGTTGTTTATTTATTTTTTTGGGCTGCATTATGCAGCTTGCAGGATCTTAGTTCTCCGACCAGGGATCGAACCTGGGTCCCTGGCAGTAGAAGCACAGAGTCCTAACCACTGGACCACCAGGGAATTCCCAAAAGTGTTATATTTAAAGTCAAATACCAAAGTTTATGCCAGAACTGCAAAGGGATCACCTGAGATTCAGAGTGAGATCTATATACTGTAATTATGGTAAAAGGCGGAAATTCTAGACAAATCCTTTTAGTTTTTAAATTTTGTTTTGAAATACTTACAGATTTACATGGCATTGCAAAATTAAGACAGAGAGGTTCAGTATACCCTTTACCCAGTTTACTCCGATGTTTCTATTTTACACAACTCTCCCCCGACTCACCCCTCACAGTCACAAGCGCTGCCCTCCCCTCCACCATCCCAAGTCCCTGGCAACCATTAACCTGTTCTCCACATCTACAATTTTTAGACAGATAATTTTTATTGCAGAGAGAAAAGCATACATTTTATTTATTCATTCATGTATGTGTACATGCAAATAAATAACATTTCTTCACTCATGTTTGCATTAGAAAGATACAGGGATTGGGAAATTCAAAACTAAATGAAATGATCCATGTATCAATTTCCCTTCATCCCTCAATAATTATGCTAACATTAATTGAGTATTTACTATGTGTCAGGCAAAAATTTAAACACTTTTATATTATTTTTTATAATTTTTGTCATATCTCTATGACATATTATTTACCTCATTTAACAGGATAAAAAAACCCCAAAAAAACTAAAGTTTGGAGGGACAGAGAAAGAACTGACTCAAGGCCACAAAGTTGGTGATACTGGGATTCAACCCATGATGCTGAGGCTCAAAAGACCATGAATTTAAATACTGAATCACAATGCCTCTCCTTTAGACTGGATGACATCCAATAAGGGAGCATCCATTGTCTTCTACAGCTGTCTCAAGGCATCATCACCAACAAATATGCCCAACAGTGTCCTACTTAGCTCCTAAATTTAAAATAACAGTTTTGCAGATCACCAGAAAATTAGAAGTCCCAGTGTAACCTGGCCTCATTTACATTTGAAACCAACATTTTAGAGTGAGTAAACCTTTTCTACCCATAAACTTAAATGATAGAAAAAGAATTATTTAAAAAGTAGAATATCTCTAGGGGAGTTTTAGCAATAATTAGCAGATTTTTTTCGGTAAGAAATTTGCAAAGCAAGTCTTCTCACTAAGACTTCAAAGGTTTTATGTGATGAAACAGGGAATTTTTTAGGTGACATGTGTTCTTACCCAGAAGAAAATACTCTCATGCCTCTTAGGCACTTTTCAAAGAAATGGGTGGTCAATCTAGGGTGAATTTTCCTTCCCTCCCAAAGTTCTCAGTAAAGTTGAGTAGCCAAACACAAACTAGGATTCTCCAAAAACATTACTGAGAGCTCAACTTGCTTTTCAAATTATTCTATCAATATCCATTATTCTAGGAATTTAAAACATGCAAATATTTCTCTTAGAATATTTTCCTTTGAAGACCTGGATTTTTTTTTTTCTTAATGACAGTTTGGGAAGCAGCCACTAGCCAGGTATCACACACACACACACACACACACACACACACATGCAGACAAAAATGATGCCAGCAAGAAAGAAAGAAAGAATAATTTCTTTGTTGGGTTGCCAGCGTAACCAGAGGAAAGCTGGCCTATACAAAGATGTCCAGGCTAGTGAAGAGGAGGCCCATTTTCCCCAGATTTTGACAGCATTTATCATTACTATTAATTTTTAAGTAAGCTTTTAAAGCGTAACATAGAGATAGAAAAGTGCACAGATTGTAAATGTATTTTCACAATGGGAACACATTCCTGTAACCACCACTCAGATGAAGAAACAGAATATTACAAGTATCCCAGAAGTCACCTCACACTCCCTTTCCAGTTATTTTCCCCTCAGATAACCACCAGCAGAATTTCTGTCACCGTGGATGACTTGTTTCAGGCAAAATGGTGAGGTTTTGTTTGCCTGTTTTCATTTGCTGTTGTTGTTGCCTGCACTATAGGGAGGATCTTGGACTGTTTTTGAGGCAAAGTTTAAACACCAGGTCCTATGCCTTTTTAGTGGTGGTTCTCAAAGTGTGACCACAGACCAGCAGCAGCAGAATCGACTGGGAACTTATTAGAAATATAAATTCTCAACTCGTACCTGGACCCACTGAATTAGGAATTCTGGGAGTGAGGCCCAGCGATCTCCCTCCAGGTAAATCTGACGCAATTTAAGTTTGAGAAGGGTGCTCTATGGGGTCATAAGAAAAAAGCATTGAGCTTGGTTGTTTGCCAGGGTCCCCAGTGGCTGAAGTGAACATGCTGAAAAGTGAACTGACCTCACCCCGCCCCATCAGTCTCAAAGAAGGAACAGAGGGGATACAGAATAGAGAGGCTTGTGGCTTTTTATAGTCAAAAACAGAAGGCAGCAGAAGTTCTCCATCAGAAGTATTCTTCAGGAATCCCTGAGTTTTTTTTTTTAATCATTTAATTAAATACAGATGTTTGGGGCTTCCCTGGTGGTGCAGTGGTTGGGGGTCCGCCTGCCGATGCAGGGGACATGGGTTCGTGCCCTGGTCCGGGAGGATCCAGCGTGCCGCGGGGCGGCTGGGCCTGTGAGCCATGGCCGCTGAGCCTGCGCGTCCGGAGCCTGTGCTCCGCGACGGGAGAGGCCACGGCGGTGAGAGGCCCGCGTACCGCAAAAACAAAAACAAAACAAAAAAATATAGATGTTTGGACCCCATCCCAGACCTATTAAGAATTTCTAGAGGCTGAGGCCTGGGTAAATGCTTTACATGTTCCACAAATTATATAGATTAAGGATCATGGCAGGCCTTTCTGAGCTCAAGCTCAAACCACCCCCTAAAGAGCTATGCCCATAGGGGACTGTCACCAGAAGGGCAACACAACAGAGGGCTGTTGGAAAGTGTATTAGTAATCCACTGCTGAGTAACAAATTCCCCCAGAATTAAGTGGCTTAAGACTCCAAACTTTTGGGACTTCCCTGGCAGTCCAGTGGTTAAGACTTTGCCTTCCAATGCAGGGGGTGTGGGTTTCCTCCCTGGTCTGGGAGCTAAGATCCCACATGCCTCGGGGTCAAAAAACCAAAACATAAAACAGAAGCAATACTATAACAAATACAATAAAAGACTTTAAAAAATAGTCCACATCAAAAAAAACAAAAACTCCACACTTTTGTTTTCTCACAAAAGTTGCTTGAGTGTCTTCATGATGTGGTAGCTGGTTTCCCCCAGAGAGCAAGAAGAAACTACTATTCCTTTTATCACCTGGTTTCCAAGTCATATACCATCAGTTCTGATTCATTCATTCTTTTATTTTCTTTTTGATTTGAATTTTATTTTATTTATTTATTTTTATACAGCAGGTTCTTATTACTTATCTATTATATACATATTAGTATATATATGTCTGATTCATTCTTTGTGTTGGAAGTAAGGCACCAAGTCCAATGCACACTCACGAGGAAGAGTTAGGCTTCACTTCTTAAAGGGAAGAGAATCAAAGGATTTGGGGACATATCTTAAAACCACCACAGACAGGCCTTGGATGAAGTAAGGCTCTGGAGAGTCTGTCCTGAATGTAAAGGGCAAGTGTTTGGGGTTGTGAATCAACAGCCTAGGAAGGGCTTACAGATTTGAGTGACGAGGAAGAAGGCCATTCTTTCTGACAAAGCTGCAGCTTTGTCAGCTTTATAGATTCTATAAAGAGACAGAATGTGACTCAAGAGAGGGGTCACTGTCAACAGGGCGATGAGAAAGAGCCTTTCACTGACAGCATATGGGAGCAGCATGAAATCACCAAAAAATGATAGTGGGTGAAGAGTTGTTGGCTTGTCTGGCACAGAAATGATGTCAATTATTTGTGCAATGAATAAATGAAAGAATTCAGTGATCCACATTCACTTCTCCCTAAACCCAAAGGGGAAGGAGGAAGAAGAGTACCAACCTTTCCTTTTAATACCAATGTACTCTACACGCTAAAGCAAACAACAAGTAGCTGGTAGCACCAAAGTCCCCAGAACTTCTGAGAGACAACTCAAGATTCTGGTCAAGGTCATGGAGTGACTATGTATATATACGGTTACTTATCACACTACCTAGCACAAATCTCAAACACACACACTTTGGCTTAATTTGTCATTTAATCTTATTTTGCCAAAATGTAAATGTACCAGGTGCAATGCATGTCTTGGAGTATAAGGAGAGAAAGAAATCCTATTCCTGGGCTGGCTGTGCAGTAGTTTTTTCAGTAGCCCATTTTTAAAGAAAACAATTCAAACCCACATGTGTCAGGAGGTAGTTGTTAAGCATATAGACTTTGGGGTTCAGGCTGACTTTAAATAACCTCCCTAAGCTTCAATTTTCTTATCCGTAAGATGGCTCAATCTTGCCTCTCAAGATCACTGAAAAGACAAAAATGAGATAATGTATGCATGGGCTATCACAGTGCCAAGCTAATATTGATCAATTCTGGTTTGTATTCTGGTTTACAATGAAGAGTCTTCCCAAATTTGCGTACAAGAAGATGGTAGTGGTCCCATGAGGCAAGGAAGAGTCCTCCAGGGTGGGCCCTGAGACTCTTTTTCAGAGTACTTGGACTTGAAAAATGCAAGCCCCAGGAGAAACTAAAAAGTTATACAAGGGCTATTTCTAACATCTTGGGATAGAAAAAAAATAACTTTGGGGAGAGATGCATGAGTTTCTTGAGAGATACTGGAAGATTTGGGGCAAACCTGATTCTACATTATCCCTTATCCCATCTACCTAATTTATTCCACCTAAAAGGACTTTATGAAGTTTATGTTGAGTTTTAGCCATAACTAGAGCTACAACTATCTGTTGAAGTCCTTTTGCTTTCTGAACTGCCTGAGCTAACCAGTGACTCTGGGGGTGAAAAGAGATGTGGAATGGTTTCATCCTACTTAAGTATTTTGCCGACAACCTACCCCAAAAGAACCACTTTGTAGGGTCAAATATTTCAGGTAACTCATTCCTTAAAAAGGCACTTTCAACTCCAATAATTACCTCATCCATTTACAAAGGAGAGATTAAGATGAGGAAATAAAGTAGGAAGAGGGGAGGTGGCCGGGGTGGGGGAGAAAGAAAAGGAAAATAAGAAAAACTCAGGTGTGGAAAAATAACTAAGTGGTGTATAAACATGGCACTGTGGTTGGGTGGCTGAAGTCATGAGAGTCAGAGAACCAAAAAATGCCTGATACAATGGGAGTGAAAAATGCACAGGGCAGACAGTGAGAGCAGTATCATATCATTAATGTAAAAATGATCCATATAAATGTTTGTAAATGTGGAGACTATGCCTGGAGAGGTGTACAGGTAGGTTCAGTTAGGAGGGAAATTGAGTGACAGGACAAGATAAGAAGGGAAGCTTTCTCTTTTTTTAAAAATTTAAAAAAATTTTTATTTCAAAAAAAATAGCTCTATGCTAGATTTTACATATGGAGACATAAACATATACACATTTAATAACAGAAGAGGTACAATAGTCCCCCAAAGCCAAGTTCTGTAATCGAAGCCATATCTTCACAATAGAGATAGTACCAAACTATGTTTGCAAGCCACATAAAAACACAGCCACATTATAAAAATTGTCTTATTGGCACGCCTGAATACAAATGCCAACAAGCAACTGAGAACACAATCAATCCTTGCAGAATGTTAGAACCAAAATGAATCAGCAAACCCGCTCACTTAAGAAGGGAAACTTTCACAGTATAACTCTGTATTTTCTGAATTTTGTTCCATGTGTACCCACTGTATATTCACTGTATTTGAACAGAAGAGGAGGAGGGGGGAGGGGGAGGAGCCGGACTGGCCTGTTGGTTAAAACAACATTGTCCCAAAGCCCAAGCTCTGTCATTTATAAACTATGCTTCCTATGGACATCTGTGGTTCTGTCTGCCCAGTTTCTACTCCCCCCTTTTCTGGTAACAGGCTTTACCTCCATTCTCAGTCTATGTGATTTGGGGGCTTGATGGGTTAAAGGTTGTAGGTGTGATGCAATTTGGCCAAGGAGAGCCAGGCCCAGGATTTCTTCAGGAGTCATTGTTAGATGATGTTTTTCTCTCATCATATATACAGAGGCAACAGTTATAATCATGGATCTCCTGATGGCCATCTGGCCATCAAGAGGGGTGGTCTGCCTGCAGATGAAGCCAATACAGAGGAAAGCAGAGCTGAAAGATGAGAGACCTGCATCCAGCCGTACCTGACACTCAGCAGCATATCCTTGTATTTTCTTCCATGTTCCCCTTCTGCAGAAGCCAGTTTGAGCTGTGTAATTTTCAAACACAACTACAAGTCCTGAATCATAAATAGGTCACAGTTTCTATGAGCCTTGAGTTTCTTTATTCCTATCAAACAGGGATGATGATGATGGTGATGATGAAAGTGATAATGACCATTATAGTGAAAGTGAGAATAATAACCTTCACGGGGTTATTACTAAGGAACCAAATGAGATAATAACTGTGAATGTGCTTCGTGACTGGTAAATCCTGATGTTAGCAGTTGTCATTTAAGCTTTGGGCATTTTAAGACTGTGTTGTTGGCTCAGTTACTGGAAAAAGAAACTATATTAGTGGACGCAATCCTTTTATATTATCTGGACCCATGGGCACATATAAGCAAGTTAGCTCTCTCTTAGCTACACTATTAGTAAAGAGACAATCATGCCTATTAAAACAGAAAATCCCAGTAAATCTCTTGGGTTACAAAATGGAGTTGGGAACATGCAGCGATTTCTTTACCCATGCACACAGAAAATATGCTGTGAGTACTGGTGAGTCTTCCAGACACTCACATGTGTGTTGGGTGCTGCAGAGAAAAGTAGAATGCATGGTCCCTGCCCCCAAGAACCTCACCATGTGTAGATGGTTGCATAGTATTTCCCCCAATTCATGCCTATCCAGAAACTCAAATGTGACTGATTTGAAAATAGAATCTTTGCAGAAGTAATGAAAGTAAGGATGATAATGAGATGCTTATTTTATTAATCTACCCACTGGATTAGGATGGGTCCTAAATCCAATGAGAGTCTCAGTAGAAGAGACAGAAAAGATACACAGAGACACAGAGAAGAAGGCCTGGTGGTGATGCAAGCAGAGACTGGAGTGAAGCACCGCAAGGCCAAGGAATGCCAAGGATGGCCTGGAATGGTTTCTCCCTCACAGCCTCGGGAAGGAACCAACCCTGCCAATTCCTTGATTTCACACTTTTGGCCTCCAAAACTGAGAGAGAATATATAAAATTCTTTTCTTTTAAGCTTTCAGTCTGTGCTCATTTTGTTACGGCAGTCCTAGAAAACTAATAAACCATGGAACTATCTTCCTGTGCATAGTTGAACTGGGACTGCACTAATGTTTAAAATATATGGATGCTTAGAGCCAAGACAGATTTTTCATGACATCATGTGAATCACTACATCCACCCATGCCTGTAGTTGGAGTCACCCCTTGAACTTCCTGGTTTCTCTTTTTCATAAGTAGTTTGAGTTGAATGTCTGTCACTTTCAAAGAAAAGAGCCGTTAACTACTTTTTCTTCCTGTCTTCAAGATGGTCTTCATAAAATATTTAAAGTTAATTTTTCCTGGGTTTCTATTACTATTTATGTTTATGTTATTTACTTGCTACTTGTTACTTACATTTATATACATGCACATCTTCTTGTAAACGAATAATGTTTTGAAATTTAAGAAATTGAAATTATTATAGAGAAACTTGGAAAAATCAGCTGCTATCCTCTGTTCAGTTAAAACACGGTATTTTACCGTGGTTTTATTTTGCATAGCTCAGTGTTTTATTACAAAGCAAACACCCATTTAACCACTACCAGAACAAGAAACAGAATATCGCCAGCACCCTATATATATGTGAATGCTTAAAGGAACTTGTAAGATGCAGACCACTTAAAGCTGTGGCAATCCTGCTTCCATTCCAACACATGTTGGTATTAAAAAATCTTCTCCTTGGCAAAATAATCATACTCCCTACTCACATTCAATTCTATAACCCGAAAAAAAAAGGGAAGCCTTCTAAAATGAGACGCATAGATAAAGCACCGGGAAGCATACTGGCTCACAGTAGGTCTATACGCAGTAAACAGACTGAGGGGCTTCCACTTCCTCCTTGGTGTAAAAAAAAAAAATCTAGACAACTTCTTTGAGAGCTGATGATTCCTACGTTTCTGGAACTGGGGGAGGAGGAGAGAGGGAGGGAGGGAAGGAGCAATACAGTCAGGCTGGCTGATTGGAGCTATTTTCAGCAGGCCACTCTTTTCTAACTCCTGTTTTGTTCCCCAGTTGAACTGACCACTGCTTGATGAATTGTGTTTATCTTTATTCAGCGATAAAGTTCTCTTTTAATTCCCTACTGAATAGAAATATTTAGGGCAATGCCACAGCTGTGTTTATTCTCACACTCCACCACAGTTATGTAAATACTGCCTATGGAACTATTTCTGATAAAGGCCCATACCAACCCCAAGGAATTATATGCTCACTCTAGATGTCTGCCAAGATGAGCCGTTTCCATGCAGCTTGGCAAGGCCTATGAATGATATCACAGCTTTTCAGAGATCATTTGGCAAACCTCACACTAAAAGTCATTTTCTTCCCCTCTCACTCTCTCAAAGGCTCTCACGGAGCCAGATAATATTTCCCAGCATCCTCTACTTCCCCTGTTTAGAAACACAAGGCTGACACACAAAACTGAAGCCTCCTAACACAATATTAATAAATAAAACATAACTTGCAACCTGGCAACGAAGGCTTCAAGTGACCTTTCCCCTCCGATGTGAGGCTGGAGAAAACACAGACGAAGGTGGTGAGTAGGAAGGTGGCCTGTGGACTTGCAGAACTACAAGGGAATCAAGGGGAACGCAAACCACATGGTTGTTTACTGTTCCACAAATCTGTGACTCTGGTGGTTGATAAAAAACTTCCCGACAGACAAATACATGGCAGACCTTTAACAGTGGCTACCCCTAGATAGTGGAATTCCGAGGCATTTTTATTTCTACTCTTCTGCTTTTCTACAATTTCTCATCTTTTTGCAATGTAATCAGAAAAAAAATACTAGAAAAAAAGTTGAAGACAGTGAATGCTTGCATACCTTCTGCGATATGTCGTTAGTGAAACAATTCACTAGAAAAAAGATGGTCTTCTGTGAAAAAGACAACACTAAAAAAAGAGGTAAAATATGGCAGTAATAATATTGAAAATGAGGATGAGTATTTGTCCTGTGGGGATGTAAACTCCACCACCAAACGAGTTCACTGTCCTCCTTTTATCCTTATCACCGTCCTGTGAGGGGAATGGTATTAATGTGTCTACAGCACAGATGAGAAGATTGTGCCTCAGAGGGGCTAGGCTTGTCCAATCTCCCAGTTAGTAAGAGGCAAAGCTAGAACTGGAACCCAAGTTCACCTGACTGCAAGGCTTGTGTCTTTGTCATTATGTTCCATTTAGTAGGACGTTTGTAAAGCATGGTCTGTTGCTTAAAAGAGTAGAGAAGAATTTTCACGCTTTGCTCAATATCTTTTGAACACCCTTCCTGTGTATTTGGAAAGTTTTCCAAACTCTGAGTTGAGCTTCCCCAAAGTAGAAGCCAGAATTCCAGTTCTCAGCCCTCCTCACCGCTAGGGCACCAAGCCACTCACTCAAAATGGCAATTCTGAAGGAGGCAATATGAGAAAACAGGTGGGTACAGGGTCCATCCTTTGGCATGTATAGTGGTGGAGGCACCCCGCTCTTAATGGCGGCAGTGGTAGAGCTCGGCCAGTGCCAGCTGTCACAGGAGCAAGCTGAGGCAGCTGTGTGGGCTGTGGATGGTTGTTAAGCGATGGCAACGGTGGCATTTCTTCTAGAACAGCCTTCACCATGTGGTTGGATGTTGAACTTCCTAGCCTGGCTATCTGAACTCCGGGAGATATGCGAGCACCCTAATATCCTCAGCCCGAGTTGATTCTGTTGCTTAAAACTACACTCCCCAGCTAAGAATGGAGATTTGGGAATATGGTTGCCATGATGGGAGCTGATGAGATCATCTAAGGAATGTGTCAAGTGTGAGCAGTTAATGGAAAAGAAGCCAGAAAAAGGTGTTCTGCTGTTTTTCCACAAAACTCCATTTCAAAAACAGGTCATGCATGATATATATTCTGCTCAGCTCTGAGGGAACCTGACAATATCTCTCACTTTGGCTCGTTTCAGTGTTTCACTAATACATAAATTTACAAAATATGTGAAGAATTTCAGCACTTTGGCCTCTCCTACGGGAGCGATATCGTTATCAAAGTTTTGGAAGAGGAGACAGCTAATGTCAAACTAGAGAAAACATTTTGTTCTTCTACTCCACACTTCATCTGTACCTCACAAAATATTCTGTGGTTTGACCTTACTCAACTGGAGTTTTCTTTTTTTAAAGCCATGTAAATATACAAGGTGCAATGCAGGTCAAATAAATATACATTTGTCTCTAGAATCTTAGTACAATATACTGACAAAATAAACAATCCACCCCATGGTTCAATCCAGAGCATAGCATTTGAAGCCTAAAGACCTATTTCTGCTTCTGTGTAATTAGATAATTTGGGCTAGGGTTGCCAGATTTCACATATAACAATATAAGATGCCCAGTCAAATTTGATTTTCAGACAAACAATGAATAATTTTTTACTCTAAGTATGTCCCGTACAATATCTAGTGGTGGAAATCGTATGAAGTACATGGATTAGAAATGTATAGAAAACAAAACTGATAGGACTTCATGATGGATTAGCTATGAGGAGTGAGGAAAAGGGAAGAGTCTAGGATGCCTAGTTTTCTGGCTTATACAACTGAATGAATGACAGTGCCAATCACCAAGACAAAAAAGAAAAACAAAGTCCAGATTTGACAAGAAACATTATAAATGCTCCATCTTCATTTAGGTGTCTTGTAATAACTTCATACTTGTAGAATATACATATACCAGCTACTCTCCAAGAGTATTCTGTGGTTACTCTGTCTTCACAGTATCAGCGTCCTCCCAATAATCCAGGTTGGATGACCCAATCATCCTTGATGCCTCCTGTCTTTTTTTTCCTGGTGCTCATTCAGTCTCCAAGTGTTATCAATATTATCTCCCTTTCAGAAAAGCTAGCCAGACTGTAAGTTACCAAATTTTCATAGTGGAGCTGGAGCAATACCTAAGGTGGGATATAAGTTCTACTTTCTAGGTCAACTTGGATTAAAAAGTAGTGGTTTCCTGAAATGATGTCTTGTGAAGGAGCCAGAGGTCTCATTCTAGGCTCAATGAGGTGCAGTAACATAATCATACATTGCTGTCTGCCATGGGCATGGCAGTGAGGATTGACAGCACTCATGCTATCTGTTTGATATTTCTAGAAATATCTAGAAAGCATTTTGACGTGTAGCTCTGACATGTAGCTCCTTATTGCCCTACCCTTGGAGAGAGTTCTCATTTTTAGTCATCTGATAATTTCTTTCAAGATTTATCCTTTTATAGTTTATCTCCCCCACCAGACTATAAATTCCTTGAGGGTATGACATATAGCAGAATTATCTTCATTTCACCCCCATTGTCTGGCACATGGAGGAGGGTATTCCATAAGTATTGGTTGGGCTAAGTGAATGGATGGCTCTGTCTACTGGTAAAAGATTGTCTCATCTCTATAGTAACTCCCTTTCCAGATAAAGTTCTATCACTGCCTGCATTGACATTTTTATTTTTTCCCTTACTAGAAATTAACCTTTTTAGTCTTGAAGAATGGAATTTAATTCTATGGTACAAAGTGTCTTCAGTTCTAAGTCATAAGCTTGGTACATTAAATAAAGTCAAATATGTTTTAATGTCCCACAAGAAGGCTAGTTTACATGGGTGAAGTGCAGTAGCATTCAGCTCAGAAATATTTATTGTATTTTATTTCATATTATAATGTTTATCACACAATTTGCCACAGATGATTTTCTTGGGCTAAAATAATCAATTTGTGATCTTGTGAGACTTACCCGGATTAGATGTAAAAGCAGGCAGCCTTGCAAATGTGTAAAACAGGGTAAAATGATGACACAGAATTGAAGCAACGAGGAATACTAATTCAAAGTGCTTATCTCTGAGAGAGAAGAATAGAAGTGGATGTCATCTAACTCTTCTATGTCAGAGTTTCATGTGAAAAAGTAAGACTTACTGGTCTGCCTCGTTTACAAAATTGTGAGATGCCTTTTTCATTTATTTCCTTATCAATTATTTTCTGAGTGTCTGGTACCTACCAGACATGGCATTAGGCACATGAGGAGAAGGGCAACTCAACACTGATATGGTTCCTGTAATCACTAAGATTACTGTCTAGCAATCTTGGACAAACATACACACTTTCTTAAGTTTTCAAATATATCATGAGAAATTCCTAACACAAGAGAAGAGTTTGTATCTGTTCAAGGAGCAGAGAATCTTTTGTTAAATTCTCTATAAATGACTTAAGCAATAATTAACCACGTGAAATTGGTAGCTGCTTACACAGAGAACAGTACTTCACTAGCACCAAAATATCGCTCATCCATTTAGTTCTAATTTTGACTAAGTCTTTCAAGGAGGGAGGAGAAGAAAAGGGGAGAATATAAGGGCAAAAGCACTACTGTATGTCTATGACCCCTATATAAATAAAGATGTGTTAGCTACGGAAGGCAGCACCTTAAACCATTAATAGACGTGAACGCTTCAACAAAGATTATTAATAGCCACCAGCCAGCAGAGAAGAGGGCCCCGAGAGAATGGCAAAGAGGAGACGTAAATTGGATGGGGCAAGAAAAATTTGAAGAAGTTCTACCACCTGAAAGGACTAGAGCTGCCAGGGAATTTGGATTCAGGAAGTGGAAAAGACCACTGGCGATTTTCGTTAGCATGAGAGAACTAGATAAAGAAAGGTAGAAACCAAAATTATCGTAGTTTAATGTATGAATGAATGAGTGATCAAAGACAGAATTAGCAATCCAGAAGGAAGTTAGAGGTCATTTAAGCCAACCACTCATTTTAAAGATTAAAAAAAAACAACAAAACCCTAACTTCTGGAAGAGGAGAAGTGATTTAGCCAAGGTCACACTTACAGGCAGTAGTATCAATATTACTGAGCCGCGAATCCAACTTCTTTTTTTTTTTTATAAATTTATAAATTTTTGGCCGCGTTGGTCTTCATTGCTGTGTGCGGGCTTTCTCTAGTTACGGCGAGCGGGGGCTACCCTTTGTTGCGGTGCGCAGGCTTCTCATTGCGGTGGCTTCTCTTGTTGTGGAGCACGGGCTCTAGGCACACGGGCTTCAGTAGTTGTGGCGCACGGGCTTAGCTGCTCTGTAGCATGTGGGATCTTCCCCAACCAGGGCTCAAACCTGTGTCCCCTGCATTGGCAGGCGCGTTCTTAACCACTGCGCCACCAGGGAAGTCCCTAGAATCCAACTTCTTAACAACCATGTTAAGTTCCAAGTTCAGAGAACAGGGAAAGAATGGAGAACTCATGGTGTGCTGGAGCCAAACAACTTTCTCTACCATTTTCCAGAGGGTTGATCCTGAATTTGAGGCTAGTAGCTCTTTCTGTGTTTGAAACACTCACTATAGTATTTTGTAGATATTTCACTGTCAAGGTATTTATGGAAATGACAGCTTCATAATTATTTTCTCTGTGAAGGCTTTGCTCAAAGACACTTTCACCTCTTTTGTAGACAGCAATAATCACTTTCATTACATGAAGGATTTAAACAAGCACGAACAAATAAATCAGCTACCCACAAAATTGCTATTTAAAAAAATCTATATCTGAACTATCCAGACAAGTTTTAAATTATCGTGCAATTCTGTACTGGTTGCAGGAGGGGGTGAAAATCAGAATAATGCAAATGATCATCCTGAGTTTCAAAAGGTCACGCTACATGAAATTCAATCTTCCTCATTCTTATAGTAAATGCCAAGGTGTGAAACAAGTTGGAAAGAGAGTCAGTTTCTCTGTGAAGCAGCAAGGCTGTGGGTTAGATTTGTTTGATTTTGTTTTGACTTCATTAGCTTTTTTTTTTTTTTTAAAGAAAATATATGTTAAAATAGTGGAACTGGAAAATTGTTACAAATGAAGGAATTAACTCAAAGCTCTCTACTTCTTGGCATGGGAATGCATGGGGTAGGGGAGGTGCTGGGGACTGGGGTGGGTGACAGTGGGAGGGGGCGGGCCTTGGAGGGGAGAAAAGAATGCAGTGATTTCTATGGCTGCTGCCAGGGAGACCTGCCTCTGCCTCAAGGCATTCCAAACATTTGTTCCCTCCAGATGTTCAAGGCAATTGATTAAACTTTATATCCAGCTTTGTACCCTCGGGCAATCTGCATGAGGACTGCTTATCAATTAGCCCAGACTGCTTTTACCAAGACTTCAATCTACTTCCTCCAAAAAAAGAAACCAAAAGAAGACAGATTTGAGGCTGGCGCAAGTACATATAACCTTTATCATGCTTGAATCATTCATTCAAAAAGATTTATTGAAGGTCTGCTCTCTGCCAGGTAGTCTGCTAGGTGCTAGGGACACTGAGTCTGACAATATGGCCATGGCTTTCGAGGAGCTTATTGTCTGCAGGGACTGAAAGGTGAGGGGGGAGTGGGTAATGGCAGCCAAAGAACTCAATGACTGGGCTTCCATGGTGGCACAGTGGTTGGAGAATCTGCCTGCCAATGCGGGGCACACGGGTTCAGTCCCTGGTCCGGGAAGATCCCACATGCTGGGGAGCAACTAAGCCCGTGCGCCACAACTACTAAGGACGCGTGCTGCAAATACTGAAGCCTGCGCACCTAGAGCCTGTGCTCCACAGCAAGAGAAGCCACCACAATGAGAAGCCCGCTCACCGCAACAAAGAGTAACCCCTGCTGGCCGCAGCTAGAGAAAGCCCGCGCGCAGCAAAGAAGACCCAACATAGCCAAAATAAATTAATTAATTAATTAAAAAAAAAAAAAAAAGAACTCAATGACTGCCCTCCAGGAAAGGCCACATAGCACACTGGTTAGAATATCGTTGATGGAGTCAGTTGGCCTTGGTCCATGTGCTGGCTATGAAGCTGAACAGTCTGGAGTAAAGAACTAAACCTCTCTGTAGCTCACTTTCCTCATCCACAAAGAGGACTGGACTGAGTTATAACAAATACAGTGATGATCCTAAAGCTTACGTTTGAAGGAAGAGGATAAGCTGGGTAAACCAAGAAGAAGGATTAGTAGCCCAGGGAAGAGTATTCCAAGGAGAGGGGCAGCCTGAGCAAAGGACAGTAGAGGAAATCCACACTGCACATTATGGAAACTCTGTGTGGGTCTTGGCTTAGACGAAGTGTAGGGGAAATGTGGGCAAGGAAGTGAAAGGACAAACAGGGGAGAGAGGCTGAAGGGGACCCACTGACAGAATTTCATTTCAGCAAGTGACATGACCAAGCTGTATTTTAGGGGGATCATGCTGGGGAGATGGGACTGGAGGGGAGAGACACCTGCTAGGACATCTCTGCAGTTATGGGGGTACCAGCAGTAGAAATGCAGAGGAGAGAACAATGTAGATACTAAAGGTTAAACTACAGCAGAGTGGAAGAGCATTCTATCCTGACCATTTGATTTATGAATTAATACTTGTATCTTTGGAGAAATGGGTCCACCAAATATTGAATTCAAAAATATCCATACATGGATACAGAAGTCTGCTAGGCATGGTGGGGCATGGTGGGATACAAAGGTAAGTTGGATATAGTCCATTTACAGCCTAGTGAGGGTGGTGGCAGAGCATATGGCAGAACAGGTATGCCATTAAAGAAGCATAGGTTATCCAAGGAAAGCTGCTAGATGGCAAGGATCAGGAAATACTTCTGGAAGACAAAGGCATTTGAGATGGGGCTTATGGAGTAAGTGGATTTTGACAGGTGGAGAATGGATGGAGGGCATTCCAGTCTGCGGGACGGGGGGACCACGACCAGGGACAGAGAGGCGCAGAAGCAGAGGATATTCTCAAACAGCAGATAGTCCAGTTCATTGGAAACTCTTTCTATAACTGCATTTATTTTTAAACAGCGTTATTGAGTTATAATTGACATACAATAAACTGCACATAATTAAAAAAAAATTTTTTTTTGCGGTATGTGGGCCTCTCACTGTCATGGCCTCTCCCATTGCGGACCACAGGCTCCGGACGCGCAGGCTCAGTGGCCATGGCTCACGGGCCCAGCTGCTCCGCGGCATGTGGGATCTTCCTGGACCGGGGCACGAACCCGTGTCCCCTGCATCAGCAGGCGGACTCTCAACCACTGCGCCACCAGGGAAGCCCCATAAACTGCACATAATTTTCAGTGTACAAGATTTAGACACATGTATACCCTCCATGACTCTTCTTCCCTCCATTTCTCTTACTATAGCTTAGTTTGCATTATGTAGGATTTTAATAAATGGAATCATACAGTATATATTCCTTTTTATCTGACTTCTTCTATACAGCACAATTATTTTGAGATTCATACAATGTTGTAGCATGTGTCAATAGTTCATTCCTTTTTTTTTTTTTTGTGATACGTGGGCCTCTCACTGTTGTGGCCTCTCCCATTGCGGAGCACAGGCTCCGGACGCGCAGGCTCAGCGGCCATGGCTCACGGGCCCAGCCGCTCCGCGGCATGTGGGATCTTCCCGGACCGGGGCACGAACCCGCGTCTCCTGCATCGGCAGGTGGACTCCCAACCACTGCGCCACCAGGGAAGCCCCAGTTCATTCCCTTTTATTGCCAAGCAGTAATCCACTGTATGAATATACCACTGTTTGTTTATCCACCACCTTTTTTTTAACAATTTTTTTTTTTTTTTTATTTTAAAGTCATTTTTGTCTGATATTAGTATAGTCCCTGCTGCTTTTTTTTTTTTTTTTTTTGCGGTACGCGGGCCTCTCACTGTTGTGGCCTCTCCCATTGCGGAGCACAGGCTCCGGACGCGCAGGCTCAGCGGCCATGGCTCACGGGCCCAGCCGCTCCGCGGCATGTGGGATCTTCCCGGACCGGGGCACGAACCCCTGTCCCCTGCATCGGCAGGCGGACTCTCAACCACTGCGCCACCAGGGAAGCCCCCTATCCACCACCTTTTGATGGACATGTGGGTTGTTTGTAGTTTTTGGTTATTACAAATAATGCTGCCATGAACAACTGTGTTTTTTTATGGACACATGCTTTCATTTCTCTTGGGTAAACAGCTAGGAGTGAAATTGCTGGTTCATATGATAGATGTGTGTTTAACATTTTAAGGAATTGACAAACTGCATATCAAAGTGCTTGTAACAATTTTTCATTTCCAATCAGCAGTGTATGGAGGTTCCAATTCTTTCAAACCCTTGTCAACACTTGATATGATCAGTCTTTTCAATTTTAGCCAGATTAATGTGTGTAGTGTTATTTCATTTGTGGTTTTAATTTGCATGTCTGTAATGACTAATGATGTAGAACATCTTTTTATGTGCTTATTTCCTATCCATCTATCTTCTATGGTGAAGTGTCTATAAATTTTTGCTCTTAAAAATGGCATTATTCCTTATTACTAAATTTAGAGAGTTTTTAATACATTGTTCTGGATACAAGTCCTTTATCAAGTATTACTCTGCAAATATTTTCTTGTGTTTTCATTCTCTTATGAATAGGTTTTTAATTTTAATGAAACCCAATTTATCAATCTTTATGGATTGCACTCTTGGTGCCATATATAGGACCTTTGCCTAACCCAAATTCACAAAAGTTTTCCCTTATTTTGTTAGAAGTTCTATAGTTTTAAGTTTTACATTTAAGTTGATGATACATTTGAACTAATTTTATATACTGTGTAAGGTACGGAGTGAAGTTTTTTTTCGCATTTGGATATGCCATTTTTACAGCACCACTCACTAAAAAGACTATCCTTTCTCCATTACTTTTGCATTTCTCTTGAAAATCAGTTGTTCGTCTATGTATGAGTCTTTTTCTGGACCCCTATTATTTTCCATTGATCAAGTCATCTATCTTGAAGTTAGTACCCCACTGTTTTGATCATGTAACTTTATAAAAATGCTTGAAAGAGGTGGTGTTAGTCGTCTCACTTTGTTTTCTTTGAAACTGCTTGGCTATTCTGGGTCCTTTGCATTTCCATATGAATTTTTTAATCAGTTTGTCAATTTCTATAGAAAAACCTGCTGAGATTTTGATTAGTATGGTATTGTATTGTATACAGCAAATAACTTTGAAAGGAACCAATTATAGGACTTGGGTATGACCCATGCTTTTAATACTCCCTCCTTTGTTCTTGTGCCTGCCAACACCATCACTCATTTTGCATCCTGGACAGCTGGAGGAAATAAGGAACTCAAGTCACATGATTTTACTAATTGTAAGCAGCCCTTAGGCTTAGACTTAGGGGCAGAAGTTGAAACTCTAGAGGGAAATATTTTATGCTAATGAGCTTCCCTGTTTCACACTGTTATTCTATTGCCATAACCATAACAGAAAGTTGGCTCTACTTCAGATGGGAGAAAACAAAGCCTCAAATGGTTCCACCTTAGATCCTGTGGGAACAAAGCAGGCTGGAGTAAGGGTACAAGGTTGATGACATTGAGGTGTTGGCTTACATATAACCATCTTCATAGTGCTTCCAATTTTGAGATGAGCATTTCTTTCTTTTTTTTTTAAACAGCAACTGGCTTTTTTTTTTTTAATTAATTTATTTTTGGCTGCGTTTGTCTTCATTGCTGCACGCAGGCTTTGTCTAGTTGCGGCAAGCAGGGGCTACTCTGCCTTGCGACGCACGGGCTTCTCATTGCAGTGGCTTCTCTTGTTGTGGAGCATGGGCTCTAGGCGTGCGGGTTTCGGTAGTTGTGGCACTCTGGTTCAGTAGTTGTGGCGCACAGGCTTAGTTTAGCTGCTCCGTGGCATGTGGGATCTTCCTGGACCAGGGCTCGAACCCGTGTCCCCTGCATTGGCAGGCAGATTCTTTTTTTTTTTTTTTTTTTTGCGGTACGCGGGCCTCTCACTGTTGTGGCCTCTCCCATTGCGGAGCACAGGCTCCAGACGCGCAGGCTCAGCGGCCATGGCTCACGGGCCCAGCCGCTCCGCGGCATGTGGGATCTTCCTGGGCCGGGGCACAAACCCGTGTCCCCTGCATCGGCAGGCGGACTCTCAACCACTGCGCCACCAGGGAAGCCCGGCAGGCAGATTCTTAACCGCTGAGTGGCAGGTGGATTCTTAACCACTGCACCACCAGGGAAGTCCAAGATGAGCATTTCATAAAAGTTGTTTGAAACAATATGTTGACCTTTCATGAGCTGGAGCAGCTGACATTTTGCCTGGATCTGAGCCAGGTTGGGTGCTGTTCTAAACGAGAAATCAGTCATCCCATCTGCACTGAAGGAACTTTTTCTGATCATTTGTTAAAGCTTTATTTCCAAGGCACTGAGTGAATTTATTTCACCACCACCATCCCCTCCTTAATAAATTCCTCACATAGTGGATTCACTAGGAAATTGAATTTCATCTTTAGAAAACAAAAAAAAGGACAGTCAACCAAAGGATGAGAGATTAATTTGGTGAAAGCTCAGTGATTGAGTCAAAATGAAAATGCCTCTCAAACTGTAGTGAGATGAATCATAGTAAAATGCAGATTCTGGTATAACAGGTCTGGAGGGTGTGCCTGAGATTTGGCGTTTCTCACAAACCCACAGGTGATGCACTGCTGCTGGTGTCTCTGTATTGTACTTTGAGCAGCAAGGAGCTCGAAGACATCAAGACATCATTCATGTCTTATTTTACCACTAAGTCACTGCTGTAACCTGGGAACCCTTCTCAGCTGGGCTTCAGTTTAGTATGAATTGTTCTCTAAAGTTCCTTTCAGGTCTTAAAAATGTATCGTGTTCTTGAAAGCATGGGTCTAGCTTCCCTGTCTTCATGAATTCACCCCTTCTATTGGCAGACATGTACTGAGCACCTACCAGGGGTCAGGCACTGAATAAGGTACTGGCTAGTTAAGTATGCACTAGATCAAACACCTGCACTAAGAAATCAATTCACAGAGAGAATCAGGCAGTGATAACAAGATGCCACACATGCTATAAAGCTGCTTAAGCAATGGTTGTTACGAGTACACAGAGGGCTGAGAATCTGTGTTTTGGATAGCAGGTGGGAGGGAGTGTGTATCTTCTCAGATGGCTGTGCATCTGAGTCACCGGTAGGGCTTGTTAGACCAGAGTTGGCTTGATCCCACCCTCAGACTTCCAAGAATCTGCATTTCTAATACATTCCTAGGTGACGCTGATGTCGCTGATCTGGGACCATACTTTGACCTCTGTTCTATTATAAATCATGCATTGTGCTAGGACACAAAAATGAATGGAACATGGGGTTTTGCTCTGGAATGGATGACTAGAAGGTCAGAGCTCAGTGGAGGAAATAGGCTTTCCCCCCTTTCCCCCATCCTGAATGGTTAGGGCAACTTTTTTTTTTTTTTTTTACATTTTATTTTTAAATTTTTATTTATTTTTTCAGTTTTAATTTCTTATTTTTTTAAACATCTTTATTGGAGTATAATTGCTTTACAATGGTGTGTTAGTTTCTGCTTTATAATAAAGTGAATCAGCTATACATATACATATATCCCCATATCTCCTCCCTCTTGCATCTCCCTCCCACCCTCCCTATCCCACCCCTCTAGGTGGTCACAAAGCACCGAGCTGATCTCCCTGTGCTATGCGGCTGCTTCCCACTAGCTATCTATTTTACATTTGGTAGTGTATATATGTCCATGCCACTCTCTCACTTTGTCCCAGCTTACCCTTCCCCCTCCCCGTGTCCTCAAGTCCATTCTCTATGTCTGCGTAGGGCAACTTTAGAAGGGGGTTGAAGACAGAGAGAGAGAGAGTATGTGAAGTTATGGTTCTATGCCATATGAGCTTTGGAATAAAAGGGCTGGGCTCAAACCCAGTTCTGTCACTTACTGCCTTGGTCTTAATACAGTAAGTGCTGTAAAAATGATAGCCAGGGTTCCTCGGAATACTAATAGCAATGATTCTGTCTTGAGAGAGGGAGACAGCAAAGACTTCCCAGAGTAGGTGATATCTCCCCTGGTGTGATGACTAAAGAATGACCCGAGTTTATGAAGTCCATCTGTTAGGAGTCAGTGGGTAGGGAGGCGAATAGGTGGTTCTAGGTGGAAGACGTCAGCAAGGTGTCAAATAACACACTGCTCTATTCACTGAGTACTTTCTGCTAAGTAGGCATGTATTACAGCTTTGTGAATAGAATTAAATTTATAATTCTTTGGAGAAACCTAAGAAATTCTTTAAAGAACTCTGACGTAGACACCTCTGTGAAGTCAAAAAGAAGACAGATTTCAATGGAAAGTTCATGGTGAACAAGGACTAGAAAGTTCTAGATTCAAGCCCCAGATCTGCCCCCTAGCAGCTCTGCCACATTCAGGGTTCATGTACATATGTTCTTTCCATTTTTAGAAATCCTACAATGTAGCTGACATCATTACTACCATTCTACAGATAGGGAGCCTGAGGCCCAAATATGCCCGAGGCTATAAACTAGTGAATCCCGGCACAACCAGTATTTGATCTCAAGTCTACTGGATCAAGTTTTATATTTGGGGATTTTTGCTTTTGTTTGATTATTTCAAAAGAGGATTTTCTATACTTAACCAATGATTAGACATGCCAAGAAAATGTGTTAAAACTGCAGATTTCTATGCTCTTTTTCTGGAGGTTCCAGTTCTGTGGGTCTGGGGTGGGCCCAGGAATCTGTATGTTTAATCAGTGACTCACTCCCTCCCCATACGGGTGACCCTGTGCCCTGGATGCTGGTACACCCCCTCCCTACTTTGTCCCTTCAGTCTAAGAGAGCTTGCTCAGCTCTGGGTGGTCATATCACCCCTGTTGGCTTCTCAGCTCTTCCTTCACCAGTATAACCAATTTCCTGCCTTTCATTGCCTCTGTTTAAAATGCCCAGAGTAGTCTGTTTTCCTGGTTGGACCTTGAATGACATCTGTCTGCAGGCTGGATTTTGATTTCCTGTGGTTGGAAGCCATCCCCTCTGCCTGGGTTACGTAGGGCAACGGAGGGACAGCTGCACCACCTGGAGTGGCACAAACTCTGTCTGATTCCCAGAGTGCCTGGAGCTGGGGTCCTCTGGCTCCACTGGGACTGATTAGCTCCAGGACCTCCTGGAAGAGGAGGGACACTGACTTCCCAAGGCCAGTCTTTAGTCCAGTCCTTCCCCCCCACCAGTCCTCTGGGCTCAAGTTCATGTCTCTTCGGGACAAGTAATTCTAAGCTGAAGGGTTACAACATGCAATTAGAGCACTGTCTACATGGAAATAGGGAAGGTACAATATTAAAGCTATCCAACTCTTACAAAGAGGCCAACAGAGGTCAACCGAGGTTCCCTTGAAAAAAATGAATTCTCTGCCCTTTGGTCATAATTGGAGGGTAGTTTTCCTCTCATAAATGGTGCCTCATGATTTCTGCAATCTAACATACTGACTGAGGCAATCATTGTAAAGAAGAATTTTTCCATCTGGGAACCAGAAGTACCTTGGGGAACTTATAAGGTACCATAAAGATCATAGTTGAAGAAATTCTAGACATCTGTTTGGCCCATTGATGGTAACCTGCAGACTACAGAAATGCTGGAGAGGAAAGTTGAGAAGCGCTTTCCTATCTCCTGGGTCTTTCTTGTGTTCTTTTTCTCTCTTCCGTTCATCAATCCATTCATCCATATATCCCTACATATATACATCCAATGACTATTTATTCAGTACCTGCCCTGAGCCAGTCACTGATGAGCAAAAGCAAACATGGCCAGTGAACTCAGGGAGCTAGAGGGAGAGTCAGATGTTAGTCAAATAAAGACACAAATAAATGTAAAACCATCACATTGTAACAGCTGTAAAAGGGTGATACATGGAGACTCAAGTTGGGGAAGTTCTGGGTTTCTTTGGGCCTTGATGAAGGGGTGATGAGATATAGACATCTTCAGTGAGGTATGTTTTTCTCTTACATTCTTATATCTTTATAGATTGTGAACTACTTTAACATACATTATCTCACTTTATTTTCACATCAATTATGCAATGACAAGATTAAAAAAAAGAAGCTTGAGAATTATTGTAGAGAAGCTAATATAGATGAAAACTTGAGAGAATGGGCAAAGGGGCAAAGGTAAATTAGAGAGGAAAAGTGTTTTCAAGTCTGTTCTTCATTGACCAAACAGGTGTCCTCTAGCCCCTGAGGGAAAGAGCCTTGGCCATAAGTAATAACAGTCCCCAAAAGCAACAGCTATAATTGCAACAAAGGATGCTTTTCACATGTTCTGAGTGTGAAAAGGCCCAATGGTCCTTCATCTGGTAACTCTAAGTCATGCTCATTCATTTGGATGACCTCAACTAAAAAAAAAAAAGCAATATGGTTGTTTTTGCATTCTAAATTTAAAACTATATAAAGTGGGAAAGAGAAAATTTCATTTACTGAAGACTCCTAGCTTCAGGAGAAACACGGGTGTCTTCCAGTAAATATTAATCAGCTTGACTGACTGGTTAGCACATTTACAGGATGATCGCATTAGTCATGATGGGATAGGTTTAATGTGGTATCAAATGATCCTGGTATCTCAGTCATCCCACATAACCAAACTTTATGAAAATAACATGCTATATGTCCATAAAGGGTCCCAGGTGGGTAAGGTGGGGATCTGCTCATGGAGTCACTCAGGAAGCTCCCCCATTTTGTACTTGCATCTCCAAGAACACATGTGCCCATCACAGCCTCAGCCCGGAAGTGTGCACATCATTTCTGCTCATATTTCATTAGACAGAATTAGTCACAAGGCCCAATATAACTATAAGAAGGCCTGGAAATTCAGAGGAACAAATGGACGCGGTGAGCACTACTGTCCCTGCCACTATAATCTATTTCCAAAACTCTACAAAACGGATCCAGGAGAGGAGGTCCTATCTTTGCCACAATTCTCCAAACCATATCAAGGCACAGAATTTCCTTTAAGCTCTTGTTTTTGAGTCTTTACAGAAAAAGAGAGGAGAATGAGCTCCCACCATGTAGCCAACACTTTATGGGATGGATACTCTGAATCGGCTAACTCAGCCTCATTATACCCTCTCTATAATGTAGACTGCTTAGAAAAACTTACCCACCTTTCCCGATTCTGTTGCAGCTAGGGTTCTGGAGACATATAAGATTATGCCAGATATAGGTTTTATATATTCCCATGAGATTTGGGAGGTGGAAGTGAAGAGGAGGACAAACTTCTAATGTTTTAACTGCCACTGCTGGCAAACAAGGCTGGCAGCATCAAAAGGAAGAGGCAATGGCAGCTGGCTTGGAGCTGTGGTGTCCAATCACCGACTTTCTATGTGTCACAAGGCAGATGCAAGGTTCCAGCATCTTTATTCCAATTTCCTGACTCCTGGATCACTGCTCTGGTGCTATATAATTTCAACAGTTTCAGTGGCAACCTCCTGGTCCCCTACTTTCCTGAGTATATCAGTATTATATAGTTCTGAGGGTCATTAAGGGAGACCCATTCCAAAGGCTTCCCATTTTTTGTAAGCAGTGAATTCCTTATATTAAATCCCTCTCTGTTTAAGTTACCTAGGCTGGTTACTATTGCTTCACTGTGATGTGGCGGACATTTGCTAAATACTGTTATATATATATAGGTTCTTCTAACAACTTTCTAAGAACTCTTAATTGTTGAAATGAGTAAACTTGTACTTTCAGGGAATCTAGGTTTGAGCTAAAATAACTCCAAGCATAAATTTGTTTGAAGTCCCATGTTTTGGCTTTAAAATTCATGTGAATGAACTCCATAATAAATTCTATTCTCCCAAAATTCAGAGAAGAATTCATGCTCCTGGAAAGTACACTTCTTCATTTACTGGTCTTATATATTCCCTGATAAAACCTACTTTATCTTAGAGGCTATGCATACATCATTTTGAGAGGTATTTAATCTGTGTAACAACTCTGAAAAGTAGGTCTTATAATGCCCATTTTATAGATGGATTAACTGAGGCTTAGAGGGATAACATAAGATGTCCAAGATCCAAAGAGCCAGGATGTAAACCTAGGTCCCTCTGCTTTCAAAGGCACAAGCTCTTTCCATTACAACCCACAGACCTGGAGCAAAAACTCTCAGCTGCTCTGAACATTGGTTTGTAATGGAGCTTTGGTTAGTTCATTCAGCTCAACGCCCGTATGTTTAGTTAGTTCTTCTCTCCTCCACAGACATCAAAAACTATAAGCATCTGCCTGAAAATGGTGCATTTCTCACCTTATAAACACTATCGAACTCTTAGAGGAAAACACAGGCAGAACACTCGATGACATAAATCACAGCAAGATCCTTTCTGACCCACCTCCTACAGAAATGGAAATAAAAACAGAAATAAACAAGTGGGACCTAATGAAACTTAAAAGCTTTTGCACAGCAAAGGAAACCATAAACAAGACGAAAAGACAACCCTTAGAATGGGAGAAAATATTTGCAAATGAAGCAACTGACAAAGGATTAATCTCCAAAATTTACAAGCAGCTCATGCAGCTCAATATCAAAAAAACAAACAACCCAATCTAAAAATGGGCAGAAGACCTAAACAGACATTTCTCCAAAGAAGATATTGCCAACAAAGACATGAAAGGATGCTCAACATCATTAATCATTAGAGAATTGCAAATCAAAACTATAATGAGGTATCATCTCACACCCGTCAGAATGGCCATCATCAAAAAATCTACAAACAATAAATTCTGGAGAGGGTGTGGAGAAAAGGGAACCCTCTTGCACTGTTGGTGGGAATGTAAATTGATACAGCCACTATGGAGAACAGTATGGAGGTTCCTTAAAAAACTACAAATAGAACTACCACAGACCCAGCAATCCCACTACTGGGCATATACCCTGAGAAAACCATAATTCAAAAAGAGTCATGTACCACAATGTTCACTACAGCTCTATTTACAACAGCCAGGACATGGAAGCAACCTAAGTGTCCATCAACAGATGAATGGATAAAGATGATGTGGCACACATATACAGTGGAATATTGTATATTCAACAGCCATAAAAAGGAACGAAATTGAGCTATTTGTGATGAGGTGGATGGACCTATAGTCTGTCATACAGAGTGAAGTAAGTCAGAAAGAGAAAAACAAATACCGTATGCTAACACATATATATGGAATCTAAAAAAAAAAAAAAATGGTCTTGAAGAACCTAGGGGCAAGACAGGAATAAAGACGCAGACTTACTAGAGGATGGACTTGAGGATATGGGGAGGGGGAAGGGTAAACTGTGACAAAGTGAGAGAGTGGCATGGACATATATACACTACCAAACGTAAAATAGACAGCTAGTGGGAAGCAGCCACATAGCACAGGGAGATCAGCCCAGTGCTTTGTGACCACCTAGAGGGGTGGGATAGGGAGGGGGGGAGGGAGGGAGATGCAAGGGGGTAGAGATATGAGGATATATGTATATGTATAACTGATTCACTTTGTTATAAAGCAGAAACTAACACATCATTGTAAAGCAATTATACTCCAATAAAGATGTTTAAAAAGAAAAAAAAGAATTCAAAAAGAAAAGATGGATGGAACATAACAGAAGACTCTGCACATCCAGAAAGAAATGACTAAAATACACATTCTATACTGCTGGTCACCCATCAACAGCACTGTTATAACTCTGTACATAGCCATAATGATAACAGATTTGTGAAGCCTGGAAACCGATGCAAATTGAAGTCAATAGGATCCTGGGATTACTGTGGTATCCACAGTATTTTGGTTTTAATTCCTACTCTGGCACATGCATGCGCTTTTTTTTTTTTTCTATCACTCTCCTTCTCTACATATATGACAGGTGGCTAGAGAATTCTTCCATCAGGATTTATTGGAATATTTCTACAAAACTGTATGTGGCCTTGGTAGGAGTCTACCCCTTCTTAGTGATTCAAGTCCTGTCTCTTTCTTTCCTGGAGAAATCAATCTAAAGATACTATTTGCAGACTGACCCAGTTCTTCAGACTGTCAACTACTACAGATGCGGTATCAGACAGAAGTGTATAAAATCACGATGGGGTTTTCATCTACCTAAACAGCTATTTTATACTTTCGAACTCAATATTCTTCCCAGGGCTTTCCCAGCACTTAATAAAACTATCTAAAAAATTCTTAACATATCTTCATGACACTAAAAGACTCTCTTGATAATCTTATTAGGGTTGGCTATTTCTGCACCAGAAAAAAAGCTAAATGGGAAGGGATTAAGTGCCTACTATGTGGCAGGTAACTAGGCACATACCAAGTTATTTAATTCCTAAAACAGCACATACATAGAAATGCTATCACCCTCATTTTATATATATATAAAAAAATTCAAAGAAGCTAAGTAAATTGACCAAAATCACCCAGATAATAAGCAGAAAAGCTAGCAATGGAACTCAGGTTAGCCTGGCCTGAAAGTCAATCATCTTTTCAAGATGACACAACACATCCAGTAAAAAAATATTGCCAGAGAGCTTGAGAAAATAGTTCCAAGAATTCTAACTTCTGGATCTAGTGTTTCATTTCCAAGTAACATCAGGAAACATTTTCCAATTGCCTGAATATTTAATAATACAGGAAATGAAGCACATTGTACTCCTTGGCCTTTACTGTGTGTTTCATAACAGAGGTAGAGGAGAGGGTTTTATTCTGGGGGGAAAAAAAAGCACCATATTCCAAGTCAAAGCGTGTCTATAAAGGGTAAATGATGTGGCATTTTAGATCAGAGCAAATGAATGTTTAAAAGATTTTGCAGTTTTGATTCCCACTGACCAACGGTTACTGCTCAAATGTACCCCTCTCTCCTCACATCTCCATCTGTCTATCTGTTGCCTTTTTATGGAGATTTCACTGTCAAAAGCAGCTTGGTATATAGTCACAGCATTGCTCTCACCTGCCCTTTCTCCAGCCCTCAGCTCTGTCATAACGGAAGAGGACACCCCCTCCAGACATCTGCCACTTTCCGAAGAGATGACAACAATGATCATCAAGGCCATTTCTTAGCTATGCTGCCCTGTCCACTCCGTTTCCCTGTCCTTCTGGCAGCTTCCAGCCTCCGTAAAATAAACTGTCTTTTTCTCTAAGCTTCTCAATTGTCATCTCTATATCCAGCTCGCATCACCGTGGTGAAAAGAAATCTCGATCAACACTCTAGACAGGGGCTTCCCTGGTGGCGCAGTGGTTGAGAGTCGGCCTGCTGATGCAGGGGACACGGGTTCGTGCCCCGGTCCGGGAAGATCCCACATGCCGCGGAGCGGCTGGGCCCGTGAGCCATGGCCACTGAGCCTGCACGTCCGGAGCCTGTGCTCCGCAGCGGGAGAGGCCACAGCAGTGTGAGGCTCAAAAAACTCTAGATGGGGCATAACACCATTTATTAAGCAGGAACCTACAAATATTGACTTGGGACTGTCCAAGACGTTTTTATCTAACAAGATCAGGAAACGAAGTGTTGGGGTCAACCACATTTTTCTTATAACTAGTATATAACTTGTCATAAACATATCAGACCTATGTTCAAAAAGGCAGAATGTATATACACTTTTGTGATTTTTTTCTATGTTTGCCTCCAGATTCATTCTCTGCCCTTCTCTGCCTTGCTCTGTGCTCCAAGATGTCAAACTCTAACTAATCATTCAGGCTCCCTAGCTTCTGGCTCCCAGTTGCATGCAGCCAATTGGAAGCATCAACAGGAGATTCTAGGGCAGAAGAAGAGAAGGGCTGGGCTTCCCTGGTGGCACAGCGGTTAAGAGTCTGCCTGCCAATGCAGGGGACACAGGTTCGAGCCCTGGTCCAGGAAGATCCCACACACCACGGAGCAACTAAGCCCATGCGCCACAATTACTGAGCCCGCGATCTAGAGCCTGTGAGCCACAACTACTGAGCCCACGTGCCACAACTACTGAAGCCTGCATGCCTAGAGCCTGTGCTCCGCAACAGGAGACACCACCACAATGAGAAGCCCGCACACCACAGCGAAGGGTAGACCCCGCTCGCCATAACTAGAGAAAGCCGGTGTGCAGCAATGAAGACCCAAAGCAGCCAAAAATAAATGAAATAAAATAATTTATATAAAAAAAAAAAAAAACGAAGGGTTGAGGGTATTGACCTACCCCCAACCCTTCCTGGGCCACTGTGCATCTCCCAGGGTCCTCACTGGGCTGCAGAAACTTGTGCCCTCTGTCCCTCGGTCCCAGGAGGTAGGAATAGCTTCCTGCTGTTGCTAAATGCTGGGGGCCTCTCCATCCGTTGTTGGTTCCTTTAACCCAGCCCACTCTTCCATAAACAGTCCCTTCATTAAAAGCTCTTCAGTTAACCCTTCAAGACAGACACCTGCCAGGACCCTGAGTGGAATCACTGCAGTTGCCTTTCTATATTTAGCGAGTGATTTCTATGTGGTCTTCTAAGAAATGTGGCAAATGCGAAAGCAAGCCAAGCCATGCTACTGGTCCTCAGGATGCTTGTGAATCTAGGTAGGGACATAAAACCGTCCAAAGGTGTCATACTCACACTCTCAATGGAGGCAGTATCTCCAAAGGCCTAAACTTGTTCTAAGCCTCTACCTACCCCCAGCCCTGTACCAAAACATACGTGTCCTCAGTCCCGTTCACTCAGGGCCAGTGTAATCATCTAGGAAACAGTGGCCAGGTGTGTGGCTCTGCTTCCATGGATTAGTTCTGGGCAGCTTCGTTCCCCTCATCCCTCCAAGCCCATTTTATCAGGAACTCCTGCAGATTCTCTTTCTTAAAATCTCTCAAATTCGTCCAACTTCTCCTTAGTGCCTCTGTCCTACTCTGGTAGAAGCTGGGATTATTTCTCACCTCCATTTCTGCGAGAGCCCTCTCACCGCTCCCCCAGCCTCCAGTCTTGCCTTCCGCTTCCAGCCCGTGCTTCACCGTGAGGCCCGAGGGATCTCTGTCCTGTTGTTCCACTGCTCCAGACCCTCCCAGGATGAAGTCTAACCACAAAATGGCTTAGCTCAGATTGTGACAACCTTTTCAGACTCTTTTTTTTTTTTTTTTTGGCTGCTCAGGTCTCAGTTGTGGCATGCGGGATCTAGTTCCCCGACCAGGGATTGAACCCAGGCCCCCTGCAATGGGACCACGGAGTCTTAACCACTGGACCACCAGGGAAGCCCCCTTCCAGACTCTTGACACAGTCTTCTCATTGACTGCTCCAAAGAGACCGATTTCTTCCAGTTCTTTATCAGAACTATGTCTTTTCTTGCCTTGGTGCCTAGACTCATACTATTTCCTTTGCCAAGAATCCCTTCTCTGCCTCCCTGCAGTGACCTTTGGCCTGACTAACTTCTATTTTATGATTCAAGTCTCAGCATAGACATCACCGCCTCCAACAATCACCCCTTATTGCCTGCACCCACCCCCTCCAAAACCAGAACTTTGGAGTAGGTAGTTGTCCCATGAGACAGCTTCTACAGCATCCTTTACTTCTCTCGTCACCCTTCCGTAGTATTGTTTTGTAATTGCCGGCATGCTTGTACCTATTTCCCACCTGACAGTAAGCTGTGTCAGGGCAAGAACTCTGTCACTGCTGCCGCTTCAACATCTAGCAAAGAATGATCAAAACTATCTATTTAAAAGTTGAAATTAAGAGAAGGAAGGAAATCTCAACCTGGTTTAAAGGACTGGCAATGTCAAAATTCCTATTATTTAGAAACAGAGTATCTCTCAACAGTCACAGGCTCTGTATATCCAAGTGGGTGTTGTTCTAAATGTGTCTGCAGCTCTTCGTGCCCCAAACCCATCCTCTACTGAGGAGAATAAAATTCCACGCATGCGTCAAAGGACCAAAGGGCAGGGACTGCTCTGTGAACCTCCCTCTCTCCCCCTTGTCCCCATTGCCTGGTAGGTGATGCCTGCTTGAATAGAGAACGCCTGCATGAGAGCATTGGAGTTATTTTCAGAAGCTTCATTATCTCAGCTGGAAATCCTGGGGCGGCTTTTTGCAAACCAAATGGAGTTCAATTAATGAATCAAGAGCAAAGGATCAAGACCTAAATATTGAGAATCAACATTAGCAAAAATCTCTCAGCACCCAGATGGTCAAGTTCAATGTCCCAAAGTGCTCTCAGAAGAGGGGAAACTGAGATTTTCCTGGAATGGTGTTTAGAGGCACAGGAATGGACTAAAATGAACTCATTTTACTGGTGTATTGATGAAATCACAGAACCATGCTTGGCAAGTCTTCTCCTCAACTCTTTTTCTCAAGGCTAACTAAGGATAGTTGAATTCCCTTTTGTAACTTGCTTACCATTGCCAGGGAAGCTTTACTAATTCATCTCCCACTGGTTAAAAATGGATGATAATTAGGATGAATACAGTCCTGAAGTGTATCTATGGAGGAAACTGATTTTCTTAAAAATAACAAGGCTATGAAAATGTTTTTTAAGCTCATTGAAATGAACCTTTGGTGCACTCTGTTGTATACAAAGATGCAAATCATGTAAGGGTTCTCACTGGGAAAAACACAGTGGCTTGGCCACCCATGTTCATCTCCCCTCCCTTAAAAGATCCCAGGAAAAAGACAGTAAAATAGGTATAAAACCCACAAGAAAATAAGAGGCAAGAGTTCAATGCATGTGTGAAGGACCGACAGCAGTGGAACCAGGTAACTGACTATAGAGTCAGAGGCAAGGAATTCCTCTTAATTCCCTACTAAGAGGCAAAGAATTTACAATTTGAAGGGCTGAAGACAGGATTTCAGTGAAGTGTGAGCCCCTTGGCTCTGCAAACCTGCAGGGGCTTGGAACCTCCAGAGAGAGGACTGGGGATGATGCAGGGCTCAAAACAAGGGTCCTGTGTGAGGTCTGCAAGCTGAGTGGTGGGACAGTGAGAATGCTGGCAGAGGGAGGTTCTCCACTTTTCCCACCACCCACACCCACAGAAAGACTAGATGGTTCTCCCCTAAGTAACTCAAACTTCCAAACACCAACATTTGCAGAATCAGAAGGGGTCTCTTAGGATGGCTGACTCAGCAAGCAGCAACTGTGCATGAATTCTCAACAATGATTAAGCCCCACGCCTCACACACATAGGTTCCAACAGGCTTCTTAGTCTCTCCATGTAAAAAATGAACAGATAGCAATGGGTCACCAGCCATTTGAGGAAAACCTCCAGCAAGGAATATGAAATCAAAACAAGCAGAAAAAAGGTAACTGGAGAAACAAAGAGCACAATGAAAAATAAACAAAACTAATTAATAGTCTACAAGAGGGGCTTCCCTGGTGGCGCAGTGGTTGAGAGTCCGCCTGCCGATGCAGGGGACACGGGTTTGTGCCCCGGTCCGGGAGGATCCCACATGCCGCGGAGCGGCTGGGCCCTGGAGCCATGGCCACTGAGCCTGACGCCTCCGGAGCCTGTGCTCCACAACAGGAAAAATAAAGTCTGTTTAAAAATAGTCTACAAGAAGTAAGAGAAAATATGGGATCCATAAAACAAGAACAAAATTCTCTTAAAAAAGAACATTCAGAGAACAAAAGGAGCTAAAATATAATAGCTGAAATTTAAACAAGATATTTTCATGAGAACGGTCAAAAAATGAAGTAAAAAAAATATGGTGGAAATATCAGAGAAAGAAACAGACTTAGAAAATCAATCTAGGAGGTCCAATATCCTTCCAACACGGGAGGCACAGAGAAAGAACAAAGAAAACAGAGGAGAATTGTATCAAATAAATAATATGAGGAAATTTCCCAGATCTCAGACATGAGTCTCTGGATTGGTTTACAAACGGGCTGCAGATTAATGATAAGACTCCATTGCTTTTTTTGTAAAACAAATCTTTTAGATTTATTTGATTTTTAAACTATCTGCCTTTATTGTTTTTTGATAAAATTTAAACTTTCATTTAAAATAACTTTAAAAAGGGAGCATCTTACCTATTTTCTTAGGTCTGTTTTAGGAATGCTATGAGGCATGCCTCCTTTGTCTCACTATGTACACTTAAAAACAATACAACTGATTAGGACTTTATTTCCTATGTCAGATTTCTGACTAATTCAGCCCAATCTCCCTGAATTTCTCCTTCCCATTATCTGTAAACAAATTGTTGAAATAATAGTATATATTCCATTTCCTATATTTCCCAAATGCAGAATGTGAGCACAGTTGAAACAAACACCAAGGCCATCTCTTGTTTTATGTATATTCTTCCTACAGTAACAAAATAGTTCACTGGGCTTGTCTGAGTAAGAAACAAGAACAGAGAGCAAGATAGGTAGAAGGATGGATAGATAGATAGATAGATAGATAGATAGATAGATAGATAATGTGCTTGATAAAGATGATAAATAAGTAGATGGATAGAGAGACGGCTAGATAGATAGACAGATAGATAGATATAGATAGATATGTGATTGATGAAGATGATAAATAAGTAGATGGATAGATAGATAGACAGATAGATAGATGAACGGACAGGTACAGACAGATGAATAAGCATGACCAAAATCGTGCTCTTGGTGGTAGAGGGAAGCCCACACTTTCAAATGAAAGTGGTAGATCATCCAAAGGTTAATACTCAAATTGTTTGTTTTTAGTTTTCAACATGATGGTAAAGTTTAACTTGTTTTTCTAAATAAGTTGAAAAAATAGAACATTGACTTTTGTTCATGATACACATGGCCAATTACAAGCAATTCTGCAGCCATGAGAGGAGGCTTCCCGTTCCAGCACAATGGTGGTCTACACAGATTCAGAAACCCTTCTGCTATGAACACCTAGATATGCTGGATAAGATATAAGAAAAGTTTGCTTCTTTATGTTTTAATGTAATACTGAGCTTGCAAAAAAGAAAAGGAAACTCCCAGGTATAAAAAAAAAGGGTACAAGGGCATTGAAAACCAGGAGGGTGAATATTCAGTCTGACAATGAGGCATCCCTGATGAAACGGGGTGGAGTGGGGTGGTGTCAGAGAGTGCATCAGGTAGTGGTGGGGGGCTGAGGACCGTCTTGATACATAAATGACAGCTAAGGCTGCGTGAGCCCAGGAGTTGGGAAACTGGAACTGAAGTTTCTGCAGAGAGCCAGACGTCTCAAAAGGCTAAACCCCTCTGTGAAAGAATGTCTTAAAAAACAGCCTCTGCTCAACAGCTTGGGGAGATCACCTGGAAACTTCTCTGCTGGAAAAAACTCTCCCCACCCCTCTTGCACCCAGGAATAAGGATATTTTGATCGAAAGCTGCATTTATGCCATGGTTATGCTGCCAGGAATTAGAGGATATCTACGTTAAGTCATCTAATCATCACAACAATCGTATGTGGGCAGTATTTTAAAGCACATTTTATGGATGAACCTGGGAATCAGAGAGATTAGATAGTGTGTCTCAAGTTAAAGGGAATAAGTAACAGAATTGGGATTCAAACTCACATTTTCTAACTTCAATCTAGAGTTTTATTCATTGATATTAGTTAACCTGGGCCTCTGTTTTAGATATTTAAACTGTGTCCACTTACTACAGCACCAATATAATTGATTTTTCATTTTTCCTTTGTTTCCAAAATGTAACATCAGTCATGATCTGCTGGTGGTATTTTCAGTTATGAGGCCACCATGATGTGTCCAACCAAGAGTGAAGAAAACCGAACCAAGAAAATACATGTTTTGTGAGCCTCTTAACAGGAGAAACACTTTTCATACGCAAGAACTTACTGTGGAAACAAGGTGGTTATAAGTACCTCATGAATCTTCTTTCTGGATGTACTACAGGAGAGGATTTTTCACTAGTATTCTAAGTTTAAAGAGCATAGTTTAGAATTCTACGTAAGATATGGGGGCGGGGGGGGGGACAATAATGTGTCCCCAGACAGTGGGAAAAGGAGAAAATAAGGCGAAACCAGTAAAATGATTACTGTTCCGCTGGGGGGTCACTAAAAGACCATCTGTTTATAAATGTGTAACTAAAGTATTTGGGATCACCTAAAACTCTGAATGAGGGGATACTGGAGCAAATTCAGGGAGCCAGGACTGGAAAATGATATAATTTGATCAGCAAAAATTCAGTCCACTGTTCTGATCCCCATCAGGTATAAGATCATGTGAAATTAAGGGGACAGTGGAGAGCCACTTGGGGGAACCCCGGGCCATTTACACACAGACCAAAGGAGATGGGAGTCTGAGTAGAGCAGAAATTAACATAACGGCCACGTGGCAAAGCTCTTCTGATGTAGGTAAGGACAGCTTCCAGCTTCCTCATGGAAAATATACTTCTTATGGTCGACTGGCATATCTTATACTGATAACCTTGGTGATAATCTAATTTCTCACATAGTTGGCCTACATGGAGAGAATGCATTGCTTAGGCTGCCTTGAAAGTCCACGGTGTTTTTGTTACTTGGAGTTCTGGTATTCTGCTTATTATTTACATTTGTCTTCTAATACGGCCTACCCCTAACGGGGAGACACAGATCCTCCCATGCAGGTGTTTACATCTGTTTGACAACTGCACTGCCCGTTACAAGTGAACCCTAGTTTGCTTGGTTAATATGAGTCCACCCCTTAGAGATGGATCCAACATCACTGTGCCTCTAATTAGGTTCCTGATCCTCTGTGGCAGAAGCCTGGGCACTGGATTATGGGGATATCACCAAGGGCACTTTGTGGGAACAAATCCATGGGTCCTATAGGATTTACGAGATCCCATCCCTCTGAATCATGGTGTGATGAGCGGAGCTTTTCCACTTGAAACCACAATGACGCTTTCTGTGCATCTTTCACTTACGTGCTGTAACTAGAGATGTGCACTGTTTTTCAAGAAAGATTGTGTGCTCTGTAATTTAACCATGAAGATCTACAGTGGGATCTGTTACTAGTACACAGAGTCATGAACAAAGCTTTGTATACCACCCACTGCATTGGTCCATCTGCTTTCAACGGGCTTGGTTAATGAATTGTCTTGGTTTAAATTTGCTGAGCATGGCAGAATAGAACCGTGCTTTTTCTTTTATTTGCAAGAATATTTAGTAGATTTTTTTAAAAAGAAGTTTTTGAAAAGGTAAGAATAGCAAAACTGGGCAGATAAATATGCCATTTATCATTTATTAACATCGTATATTTTTGAATGCCTGCTTTGTATCAAGCAATGTTCTAAAAGCTGGGATTCTTATTTTTGGCAGTGTGTGGATTTTTCTTTAACTTTTTATTTGGAAATAATTTCAAATTTACAGCAAACTTGGAAAATTAGCAATTGTGCCAAGAATATATGTGTACCTACTGTTAATATTTCCCTCCATTTACTCTATCACTTGCTGCTTACCTCTCTTCATAATAATTTTTAGAAAGCTGGGATATCAAAGTAAAAGCATGGGGAATCCCAGACCTCAAGGGTCCTCTGGCTTTAAGAACTGGGTAATCATGTTAGGAAAAAAAATCACAAGTCATTATAAAGGATGCTATCATGAATGGATCTATACACAATGTTTAGCAGGACCTGTGCTACCCCTGTGTTGAGGCTTAAAGGGTGACTAGGAAGCTGTCACGGTGGCAAGTGCAGGGTGTGCAGAAATTGTTTAAGGGTTCCTGGAGCATAACGGATGAGATGCAGAGGCGCTGGACAGTTAGGAAAGATCCAAAATCTCATGGGGATTTTATGCAATACTGAGGAGTTTCATGATTAGCGAAGGTGACGGAAGCCACGTTGACCAAATGGATAAACTTTGAGTGTTTCACACTCCCTTAACTAGCTGAGAGTAGGGTAGATGCTAGGGGATGGGGGAGGGGCAAACTAGAACCTTGGAAGCATCCAGTAGAAAATATGTCCCAATAGTCCAGAGGACTTGGGATAGTCTGGGCCTGGACTAGGGCAGTGGCCATGATGGCAAAGAGCTGACTGTGAAACACAGGAGATATTTACGAGGTGGCAAAAGAACTATTGTGATCATTGACAACCAGCACTAGCAGTGACATATTCTTGTGTATTCAGCGCCTGCTGGGTGACCTTTTTTACACAAAGAGCAGCAATGCTACCTGCTGTTCTATGGCTGTTTCAATTTGAGAATTTGAGAAATTGAACATTAGAGCTTTTTTTTTTTTTTTTTTTTTTTTTCACAGGCCTCTCATTGCAGTGGCCTCTCCCGTTGTGGAGCATAGGCTCCGAAAGCACAGGCTCAGCAGTCATGGCTCACGGGCCCAGCCGCTCCGCGGCATGTGGGATCCTCCTGGACCTGGGCACGAACCCGCGTCCCCTGCATCGGCAGGCGGACTCTCAACCACTGCGCCACCAGGGAAGCCCGAACATTAGAGCTTTTAATGCAAACTATGAGTAGCTGTGTGTCACCAACCGAGGGGATTAGCCCCAAGATGCTGAGGTTTTAGCATCCAGGAGACTGTTAATTCCTGGCCATGGTGCTTACAGTTCAGGTGAGCTGTTCTGCCAGGCGCTAAAATCGGAAGCAATGGGGTGTCATGTTTAAGAAACTGAGCTTGGTGCCAGCCAGGCCTGGGTCTGAATCTCAGATTTCCCGTTGGCTTCAACTCTTGTTTCTGAACCAAGTTTCGTTGTCCATAAAATAGAGATTAGAGTACTTACGAGCTAGGGTTGTTATCGGGATTAAATGAGATACTTGCTTCACACCTAAGTGGTGGAGCTAAGATTCCACCATAGATCTAGCTGACAGCAGAGGCAACACTCTCCCTTTCAACTTCTTTCCCTTTTATATTTAATATTTGCATAATTTTCATTATTTTTTAAAATGGTACACTTTCAGTTTCTATTTCCCTTTTGACCCGAGTTATTTATTTCAGAGAGAGCTTTTGAAACTCCATGAAGAAAGGCTTTCTGTGCTTTGGTTTAGTTATTGATTTTCTAGTTTTATTCCACAATCATCAGAGGATGTTGTTTGTATTACTTCTACCTTATGGAACTTACTGCATTTTTTTGTGACAGTCTATGGTTAATTTGTGAATGTTCTATGTGGATTAGAAAAAAAAAGTGTACTCTTTATTATCAGGGTACAAAGACTGTGATGTGTCCCGACATCCCTTAATTATGTCATTTGGGTCTTCTGTATCTTTGTTTATCTTTTGTCCAATTGCCTTGTCTTGGATTGAGAGTAGCATTGAACTACCTAATTTTAGTATGCTTCTATTTCTTCTTGCATTTTCTGCATATTTTGCTGTAAAGGTTGCTGCTGTGTCACCTGATGTGCACACATAACTGCTGAATTCTGTTCCTTGTGAACTCTGGCCTTTAACATAAACCAGTTCTTCTTTGTCTTGTTTTGTGCTTTTCAGTCTGCACTTTACCCTGTCACATATCAAGATCAAAATTGATGCTTTTTGTTTTTGCTGTTAGTTTGCATTTGCCTTATATAATCTGCCCAGCCTATATTTTTGGCCTTTTAAAATCACTTTGTGTTAGGTGTGTCTCATACTCAGCACAGAGTTGAATTTTGCAGAGTCCATATTTCTGACTGGTACATTATGCTCTGCCCGGCACGTGACTGGAGTTCCATAAAATATGTTTCTTTTTTCTTTTCTTCTTTTATTCAACCAGGGTCAGGACTCAATTAAACCCCTAGTCTTTTGGGGTTTTTTTCAGTTTTAATGAGGTGTAATGGACAAAATTGTAAGATATTTAAAGTTCACATCATGGTGATTTGATACACGGGCACATTGTGAAAGGTTAATTTACTGTCAGCAGTTTTGTATCTGTTTGGACCAAAATCCCCTCCTGGACCCTCTGGCTTAGCTGGATTCTCTTTTGCAGTCTTGCCCTACTGGTTCTCACACCCCAGCAGGACAGGCTTTCCCTTACCACCTAGGAGGCCCTATATATACTTATCAATGGTCAACTTGAAGAGCACCGATATAAAAGTTTAAAAATGGGAACTATATTCAATATCTTGTGATAAACCATAACGGAAAAGAATATGGAAAAGAATGTATATATATGTATAACTGAATCACTTTGCTGTGTAGCAGAAATTAACACAACATTGTAAATCAACGATACTTCAATAATATAAAATTTTTTAAAATGCATCCTCTCTACTGGCTTGACAAAATGAAGCTTCCAATATTTGAACTAAGGCCTGATATCTCCCCAAATATTCTTTACAATGTAATTAAATGATTGGGAGAAATATGATAGCATGTAAGTCCACCATTGAAAGGAACCCTAGAAATCATCTACTCACACTCTCTCCCTAATGTATTAACCACTTCTACAATATTCCGAGTTTTCTAGTCTCTGTATTTTTCTGGGAATGGTAAACTGACACTGTCACCCATTCTATAGGCATGACATTGAAGACCAGTTGTATCATACATCAACTATATGACCATAGGAACTTACGTAAGCCCTGAGCCTCAGTTATTTTTATCTGTAGAGTGGGGATGATGTTAGAAACTCAGAGGACTAAACATGATTACAAATTCAAGGACAAGGCAGGAAATGTGAAGACCCAGGCAGGTAATTAACTGAATCCCCTAAGTGTAAGGCAAAAGGAGTGACTAGGAGAGTTCATTCCCTTTTCAAAGGATAAGACTCTACTGGGCTCCTACAGATGGGAGGCCTGCCTGCAGCAATATAGGCCTAATGATATCATTAGATCTTCTTATTTTTCTAGGAAAGGAGAAATCTGGCTTTTTTTTTTTTAATAAAGTAATTTCTTATAGCCCATGTGAAAGTTGCAGAAACCTTTTTTTTTTTTTTTTTTTTTTTTGGGGGGTGCACCATGCAGCATGCGGGATCCTAGTTCCCTGACCAGGAATTGAAACTGTGCCCGCTGCGGTGGAACCACACAGTCTTAACCGCTGGACAACCAGGGAAGTCCAGAAATCTGGCTTTTTAATGTGAAATTTTCTGACTATTCAATGTGGCAACTAATTCAAATTTCTTTGCAACCCTAGATAGACCACTAAAAAAACATATCTGTGGGCTGGGGACACCTAAAGGCTGCCACTTTGCAGTCTCTGGGTTGAAGTAATTAGCATGCGGCCCAGCACAAGACAGCCACTGGATAAATTATGAATTCATCAGATCTGAAACCTTAGACCTCAGACTCTTGGGAGAAAGGACTTGTTTGACTGAGTGGGTAAAAGCCCAGGGAAGAGGAAACTCAGGAACCAGGATGTCAACTGTAGGCCCAGGAAAGTGGTAGAAATTGGGGGGAGGGGAAGCAAAACAGAGAACGGGTGGGAATGGACCATCTAAGAATTCTGCTTCCTTCCCAATCTGCCTTCTCAGATTCATCTCTTGCTGATACCCCCTGGCTCGCTCATACAATGGCTGATCTCTGATCCCTATGCAGACAGAACTGACGGGCGGGGAGCAGGGTAGACCCTGCAGCTGACTGGGGTCAGAAGGGCTAGCAGCTTCCTTAGCATAAGTTTACTGGGAAGAGAACAAAACATTTGGCTGTGAGCCAAGCAGGCAACTTTCTCCTCGCTCTTATTTCCTTTGGGTTTTCCCCATCAGCAGCTCGGAACCCAGCCAAATACATCCCTGTTGGGTTGGGGTGGGGTTGCAGCTGTCCCAATCATTTGTAAATAAGGGCCAGTAGAGCTGTTTCTTTTTCTAGCATTTGAATGAGGATGCAAAGGTCACCACCATTCCCCCTTCTCTGGCTCAATTTCTCTCTCTCTTCTCTACATGTCTTTTATTTTCCTTCCAGATGTATGTTTTCTGTCAACAGAGATAAAGGAAAACTTTGGGGGGAATAGGGACCCCAAATACTGGCTCATCTTGCCTGGATTCCTTCTAATTGCCATGGATTGGGTTATATATCTATCCTGTGGCAAAGATGTCATGTATAGGCTTTGGGAAATAGCACTCCAGGCTTGGATCGAGGCCGCTCCTTTTTCTCTCTTGAGGATAAAGAGAGCTTCAGAGCCAAAAAGTGTTAAGGATGCTCTCATCAAACCCTCCAAGTACACAGTTGAGAACACCGAGGCCCAGAGAGGCCTAGTTGCTTATTGTTACCTAGCATCAATAATACATAGTACTGGGGACTTCCCTGGTGGTCCAGTGGTTAAGACTCTGTGCTTCCAATGCAGGGGGCAGGGGTTCGAGCCCTGGTAAGGGAACTAAGATCCCATATGCTGCATGGTGCAGCCAAAAAAAAAACCCAATAGGAATAATACATAGTATTATATAGCTTATATTCATGGAAGGTTTTCCTGGGCTAAGCAGTTCACATGGATTTCCTCATTTAATCTTCACAACTCAACGAGGCATTGATTTCAACTATTTCCATTTTACATACGACAAAACTGAGGTTCAGTGCTCCGAGAGACTTGCCCAAAGTTACATATACTGGCAGAGGCAGACCCAGGGAAGACACATAAGATCCTGACTTCACTGATTCAACTTTTTCCAGAACCAGAGCTTAGTATACAGATTCTTCATGAGGATAAAAGGAAGAAAAAGAAGGATGGAGGAAGAAAGAGAGGGAGGCCTAGCTTGACATATACATTCCTGCATCGTGGTCCTTTCAGGCTATTCTTTGGAAACCGTCCAGTGTTTCCAGAACACAAGTACAACCTGATAAAAGCTCTCTTTCAACCGCAGAGGCCAAAGAGCAGCGAGATACGGAGGAGGGCGTTAGCCATCTTTACCTGTTCTCAGGGTCAGCCAAGGCCATGCTCCGAGTGACGAAGCACATCTTGAGAGGGATGCTTTTCCGGTCTCTATGGAAGGAGAAGGACTGCGATGACAGAGGATCTGAGGACCCGCTGCCTAACCGAGGGGATTCTGGCGGAGGCGTTTCCCACCCGATCTCGGATACTGGGGAGCCTTTCTTCACGTAGGGTGTGGCTTCCCGCATATACTTCACTGCAAGCAAAAAGACAACAGTAAGCACTTTTCAGTACATCAGGGCTGAATTTCTGGAAAGTCTGATGGCATTTTTGAAACTTGTATTAGATAAGCTCTTAAACAGAGACTCTTAAAATCTGAACAAGATTCAGAATTTCTATTCCTTAAATTATGTACCAACGTGGTTTTTAGAACTTGCCATCAGGATAACCTGAACTTGAGAATTACTCTCAGCTTTTTTCAATTATGACAATTTCTATCTTTTCTGATTATGAGGTGCATTCTGGGAAAGAGGCTAAAAAACAAATGGGCAGAGAGTGAGAAAGCATATCTTAGGCTAAAAGACACACAGTTATTCAGTATAGATGTAGGGAATCTGGTGGCCACATTAACTATCCACGTCTCCATTATTCTGTTGAGACTCAGGGATAGGCTTTTCAATTTAATAGTATTAAGAACATATATGCAGGGACTTCCCTGGTGGCTTAGTGGTTAAGAATCGCCTGCCAATGCAGGGGACACAGGTTCGATCCCCGGTCTGGGAAGATCCCACATGCCACACAGCAGCTACGCCCGTGCACCACGACTACCAAGTCTGCTCTCTAGAGCCCTCAAGCCACAACTACTGAGCCCGCATGACACAACTACTGAAGCCCATGCATCTAGAGCCCATGCTCCGCCACCGCAATGAGAAGCCCGCGCACCACAATGAAGAGTAGCCCCTGCTTGCTGCAACTAGAGAAAAGCCTGTGCACAGCAACGAAGACCCAACACAGCCAAAAATAAATAAATAAAATTTTAAAAAATTAAAAAAAAAGAACATATATGCAAAGAAATACATAGAAGAACACATTTTGTAATGGTAAAAATCTGTGATGGCAAAAACATTACTTGTATAAGCCAAAAACTAGAAACAACCTAAATGTCCATTAAAAAGAAAGAGGACAGGTTAAATAAATTGTAAGACGTTTATACATTCATTAAAAAAAATGAGATAGCTATAGAGGCGTTGATGTAGAAAAACCTCTAAGATCTATTAACAGTCTAAAAAAACTTTACAGAACAGTGCACATACTGTACTCATTTTGTGTATAAAATCATAGATATTTATCCTCGTAGAGCTACAACTATTTCTGGATAGAAATCCAAGAAAATGTTAACGGTAGTTAGCTCTAGGAGTGGAACTGCAAGTCAAGACGACGGAAAAATAGACCTTTACTATTCATTTATTACTCTTTTATACCATTCTCATGTTTAGCCATATGCATATATTACTTTACAAAATTTAAAGAAACAAAATCGTTTAAAAGCTGAATGGAGCAGACTAAAATTCTGCTCTTTGATATGCTTACTAAGGTGGTATTTGCCAATTCTAAATTTAAGCATTTGGTCCTTAGACAGCTTTCAAGTTGACAGGGAAACTGGATTCTTGGAATATGCAATATAAGCTTCCATATCCTTCTCTCTGTCACTTACATGGTAAGTCCCTTAGAGGTATTTGTTATTACAAATGGCAGTGGATTGGAATGGGTGCAAACCAGGGGGCACTTCCTCCAGATCTCTGGTGATTCAATTCCACAAACTAGTGCCTTCCCTGTGTAAGACTTGGACTCAGGTTCATGGAGACTGCAGGAATAAACAATACATGGCTTCCATACTTAAGAGTTACAAAATCATGGCTGACTGTAGTGGATGCTGTTGGTGTCCTGGCAGATCCTTTTCAGCAGCTAGGGCACCTATATCCTAGCTGCTGTGTGTTGGCTGAGAACAATTCTTAGCTACTCTCCTGCTCTGGAAAACTGCTCTTGGACCATCAGAAGCCGTCAAACCTGGGAGACTATAGAGCTGCTGCCCGATTCCCCAGACAGAGGCTCTGCTTCTAGGGAACCCCACCTAAGACAGTCGCATAAAACAAGTACATAAACTGTGGCATAAAGCAGAATGAGCTATAATAAGAATAAAGGACCTTGGAAGAATTCACCAGACAAATGGATCTAGGGGCTTGAGTGACAGGTTAGGTTTGCAACACTTTAATAAGCAGACCAAACATACCCACATGCATGCAATATGGATCTATATATTGGAGGACCCAAACTAAATATCAAAACCAGCCACATGAATTTAAGACAGAGGAGATGTCATTTAGCACCAACACATATTTAAAAAGAAGATTTCAGAATTTTCATTGAATATAAGTGCAACTGGGAGAAAACAGCTCCATGGTTGCTGCAAACCTGTTAGCACAGGTTGCAGTAACAGAAGAAGAAAGGTGATTCATGGACAGTGTATTTCAAGGAATATTGTTTATTTCTGGGCAGTGTATTTAAAGAGGAGCACAGACATACCTACAAACAAATGCAGAAAATTCAGTGGGACAGAATTAAGCTGTCTAAAAACTGAAATAAATAAATTCTCTTTTGAAGGTACTGAATTTCCATCTCTAAAATGCTTTTGCAGAAGCTAGAACTCTGCTTAGCTTTGTATATTGTAGACTTTTACTTATTGATATAGGGGAAATTCAAGTATCAGCTGAGATTGAAGATTCTACTTTGATTGTATTATTATCCTTCTGGCTGGAGTAGGGGGTGAGCATTGTGGAGGGGAGAATCCAGGGATGCTTCACGGAGTAGGTGGCATTTGAACTTGGCCTTAAAGGGCAGCTAGGACTTTTAAAAGTAGAGGTAAGAATAACAGTCCTTCTTTTAAATAATGTACTCTGATTTATAATTTCTATCACAATTCCATAGGAAAGGAAAATTGGACCTCAGTTTGGAAGGGGAATAAAGAAGAACATTTATCATACTCTTCATGATGTGTCAAGTATGAAATCAGGCACTCTTCCTTAGAACCTATGTTTCCTCTGAGAGCTTTAGATGTCATCTCTCCTTTTCACCAGTGTTGGGAAGATGGCTCAGCAAAATCCCTAAATGAGTCTTGAGATCTCTGGCACCCTCAGAAAATAAGATTCAATTTCAAGGAAATAAAGGATACTAAGAGATTATCATCATTGCTCCTAAGCAAGATACACTAAGATCACTGAACTATTTCCACATCTATCCTGAGGAAGAACTAGCAACACCACCACAATCCTGCTTCAAGTTCCTTTGTTTAGGAGTCCTGCTTTCTTTTTGATATTTATAGGAAGTGGAGAAACTTGTTCTTGGGTATAGCAACAAGAGCAAAAGAAAATTGTCTTGGATTTGTCCAGAGGCTCACAATTTCTGGCCCAAGGGAAGTAATAAAATTGTCAGACTATCCCTTCTGAGGGACATTACAAGTAGTTTCTACAAGATTTGGCCATCAGTTATGAGCATAATTCTACTGTCAAGCAGTGCCCTCTCCAATCACCAAGTGAGGCCTGAGGATAAGTCCCCTCATTCAGACAGTAAAAGCACTGCAGCCATGTCTGGGTGTTGTAAAGCAGTGCCTCTAACAGGAAATTAAGAGTGTGTGAAAACTTTCCGTGGTTCTTTGTGCCTTAGTGTCCTGAAATGCCTACACATTGCAATCAAAATAATGAATGTGGTCTAATTCAGGGAGGGTAAGATGTTACCTAAGACTAGATTTGACAGCAATAGGTGCCCCGAATTACAGTGTATTAAATAATATAGAGGTTTGCTTTTACCGAAAGTCTAGTGTGAAAGAAAAGGGCTGCTAGGGCAACTCTGCTCCCTGAAGTTTTTAGGTCCTCAGGCTTCTGCTCCTTTCCTGCTCTATAATGCTAACCTGCCATCTAGTGACCCAAGAGGGCTGCTTGGGTTCCAGCCATCGTGACCAAATTCCCATCGTTAGGAAGAAGGAAAAAGTCAAAGACACACTACCCTTCCTTCAGGGTCACTTTTCAGAAGCTGACACACTATCTACTTACAACCCATCAGCCAGAATTTAGTCACATGGCCACTTCTACATGGAAAAGAAATTTACTCTTAACTCTGGACAATTCTATGCCAACCTGGCTAAAAGTTGGTGGGAGGGGAGGCTATTACTGTGGAAGAAAAAGAGAATAGACATTAAGGGACAATTCTTAGCTTTTGCCACAGGGAGATATCCCTAACCGTGCCAGCTTAACACAACTAGATTTTATAAGACATAACCACAAATAAATGTATTGGAGCAATCAGTAAAAAACACAAGAACTAGGTTTCATGAACTCTGATAAGTGTTTGTTGTGTACTAACTCACCTGAACCTCACAACAACCCTAGGATACAGACATTGCAATCATTCCCATTTTACTAAAGGCTGTGCAAAAGAGAGAGAGAGAGTAACTCACAAACTCAAGTTAGAGTGCAGGAAAGTGGCAGACACATGAGTCAAATCGAGGCAGCCTGGCTCCAGAGTCCTTACCTTTAACCATGAAGCAATACTGTTTCTCGCACTTTTAAAAAAATTAACTGGATGAGTGTGTGTGTGTGTCTGTGTATTTAAGCCAACGTTTTCACGTACAGGGAGAAAACATCCAATTAAGAGGCTATTTGCCTATAACATAAGAGAGCTGGATTTTGTAAGGCTGAACTAATAAACTGGCATTTCAACAAATGCCTTTTAAGGCACTGTCATATGTATAATACAGGGTTTAACCTGGCAGAACTGAACAGCTAGTGTCTGCATAATTAGACCGCCATGTGCTTACAGACAGTAATTTCAGGCAAAGAACTGTTGAAACTGATCAAGAAGCAGCCAGGCCCAGGCTCAGGGCACCTCATAATCAGGACTAATTAATAAACCATGCCCTTGCTGGGCATCATGAATTAAAAACCATGGCTGAGCAATTAAAATTCCAATCTTCCCTTACAAAATAGGGGGAGAAGAGAAATGAGAAGTGGTCTCCAAACCAATAATGCACCAAGTCACTTTCAATATGTTTCCAGTTTTTCATCTGAAAGATGCACAGTTGTGAAGATTTCAAAAGAACATTCAGGAAACCCACGTTTGCAAAGGCCCCAAGTTGCCACAATTAAATCTTTGTTGAGGCCAGGTGACAATTTAAAGGAAAAGCACACACAGGCTACTAATGAGGAAATGCTTTAGGCAAATCCAATCAACTCTCCTACCAGGCTGGTTTCTGAAGAACCAGCAAGTCCCTCTGTTATGTGCAAGTTTTCTTCTTAAAAATAACAACAAAACAACCAAAAAAGGGATTTCCAGATTACAGGAGGAAAAGAAATATTTCACTACTCTAGGGGATGTGAACATGAAATGTACATTTTCTAATGTAATTAAGGGGAAAAGGCATCAGCTGGAGCCAAGAAACCTGAGTATTTGGACCTTCAGTGAAACTTGCAAATTGGGGACAAGTTGGTGACAATGGGGTTTGCTGACTCAATGTAATATGCAAGAGACTTCTCTTAATGCCATTTCCTGGGTCATCTTAGGAAAGATGCAGAGGGAGATCAATATTTCCAAAAAGACCAAGAAATGATGAAAGAGGTAATATAAGCTTCTCAGAAACTATAGCTAATCTCTCAGGAGGCTGAGCGGTGAACTGGAAAGAGAATTGACCCTGGGAGTCAGGGACCTGGTTCCAGTTCCAGCCCTGTTGCTAACTACCTCTCCAGCCCTGGGCAAGTTATTTCACCTTCTAGACCTCATTCTCCTCACATGTCAGGGGTGGGAAATAAGGCTCCTACCCTTCAAACATTCGATGATCCCTTGGGAAATCGCTGTTAAACATTTAACATCACTGTTAAAATGTGTGCCAAATCCTTAGGCCTTAGGCAGATGTGCCTTCTGACTTTTTACCAAGCCCTATGGGCACCTGACAAACGAAAATAAACCTATGTTGAGCTTATATACTTAGGTTACTTTTTCTTTACTTTGGCACAGTGGCCTAGAAGGATCATTGTTTTCATTCATTTTCCAATATTTTTTTCACTTATATTTTGCCAGGTGGGTCCTTGAGGGTAGGATTTTCAGACATTTGAAGGATGACCAAAGGTTCGCATGAGGTCATAAGGACATTGTGGGTGAGGATGCTGAATTTTCATATGTGGAGTCAGGACTAAAATAAACTGGTTATGAATTTGCTAAGCCTCTACTTTAAAAACTAACTCAAAAATTACCCTATTTTCTACAGCAGAGTCATTTGAGGTGACCTGCCTTGACTCTTCAACAAAGCAAGCTCATTGTCACCAGGGATGACAGGTGGACCCAGGGCAAGTATCCTATTCCATGAGTCCTACAACCACCCAGAAGGATGCTGATTGGTTTAGTTATCCATTAACTGAACAAACATTTAATGAGCTCCTGCTATGGGCATGGCCTTTAGTGCTGGAGTTATTTCAGTGAACAAAACAGACTGGGTGCCTGCCCTTGAGGGGCTTACATTCCAGTGCATATGAGCAGGATTGGGGGGGGGGGGG
>NW_020172779.1:5750243-5809894 GCF_003031525.2 Neophocaena asiaeorientalis asiaeorientalis
ATTTGACAATAAACAAACAGATATAGAACTCTGCTCTGAAAGAGACACCCACTAAAGGACGTGGGTCTGTCCCAATTCCTACAGAGCCATTCTGGCCCTGCCCACTTCCTATCAGTTGACTACCTTTTGGTCCCCATTGTCCGCAGACCAGCCATAGAGAAATACTGTTTAGTTCTCTGAACATGCCTCTGTTCTTTGCACATGTGTTTTCCTCTGCATGGAAAGCTTTCTGGCAAACTCCTCTTAATATCAAGTAAGTCTCAATTCAGGTAAGATTTCCTTCTTGAAGTCCTCCAGGCATGCCTCCCTTAAGCTCCAACCACGGTTTGTGGCCATCTCCACTGATATTAACAGCATCAGGACCTAAACATTATGATGACGGCTTATGCCACGCAAGGCACTGTGCTGGTTCATCTTACAAATATTTAAACACACATCACATGCACTCATCTGTTCACATATAGGTCTCTCTGGTGGAATCATAAGGTCCTCAAAGTTGAGTGACTACAGTAGAAGTGAAAACTCTACACTCTGGAACCACACTGCATAGTTTCAAATCTTGCCACTGCCACCTGCCAACTGTGTGAGCTTGGGATAATTTTCTCAACCTTTCGGTGGCTCCATTTCTCCATCTGTAAAGTGGGGATAAAGAGTAGTGCCAGCCTCAAAGAGTTGCTGTGAGGATTAAATGAACTAACACATATGAAGGGCTTAGAACTGAGGTCCGCACATGCTAAGTATTCATTAGTGTTAGAAAAAATAAAAAATTGATATTCTCATCTATATCCACAGCAATTAACACAAAAGTCTGGCTGTAAAACACGGAAGTTTTGAGCAAATGAAAGACAAAGTTAGTAGGATCTCCAAGATACGATTTTTCACAGATTTGTTCTTCAGGAGAAGGAGGCTTATAACAGAAGTAGCAGAGGCCAGAGAGTATCTGTCATTGATCCAAGGTTTCAAGACAAAGGAGTAACAGACGAGGCTCAGAAATCCTTGTCCTCTATCCTGAAGAATGAAGGTTGGCAAAAGCTCTTTCTGTAAAGGGCCAGATATAAAATTTGTTGGACCTTTGGATCTTGGTCACAACTACTTCCTTCCATTGTAGCATGAAAGACACACAGATGATATGTAAATAAATCAGCGTGGCTGCATTGCAACAGCATTTTGTTTACCCAAACAGGCAGTGGGCCTTGTTTGAACAAAGGGCTTTAGAATACTAACGAGCAGCTATTGACTACTCACTATGCATCCGGCCCTACTCTAAATGTCTGAAGTATACTAGCTTATTGAAGAGCAATTCTATGAAGTAGGACTATTATAATGCCTACCTCACAAGCTAGGGGAGTGTGGCATGGAGAGCTGAAGTGACTTGCCCAAGGTCACACAGCAGCAATTGGCAGAGCCAGGATCTGACCTGAGGGAGTCCGGCTCCAAAGCCTCCAGTCCGAATCCGTGTTCTTTCCTGTACTCTGGATGCTGCCTCTACACATGGCTAGATGCTTATGCCTGAATGAATCCTGTTTGTCCAACCATGAAAATTTATAAGTCATGCTTTTAAAAAGACTTTTTTGTCTGGAATGTTTTTCTTATACTCCTTCTCTTATATGAATCCAAATCTTACTCCTATAATTTGTATTCTCTGATGGTGGCTTTACTCTGCAGAGTACACAAAGCATTTAGAGCACCTTATAAACAGATAAAATATACATATTTGGCTTTACAGAAAGAAAAAGACAAGCCTGGCAAAAAGGAGGCTGGAACCACTAGTACCTTCCTCATCTGATATCCAGTTGTTATCGGTTTCCTGGTCCACATTCTCTCAGGGCCTAAAGGAGTTAATGGATGACCTAATGTATGACAGGCATCACAGATGTTGCTTTTGCTATTTTAGGTCCCTAAAGAGTTGCTGGAAGAGGGGCCTAATGCCTTAGATAACAAAATAAGGATTTAAGAGTTTCACCCAAGCCCAAACTAAATACATGAAATATAATAGGGATAAGATGGAAAGTTCTGTCATTGTGTATTCAAGATAAAAATCATTGTAACATGTAGGACAGGAGAACTGTATTATAAGCAGTTTTGTGCGTAGAAAGGTTCTAGGGATGGCCATGGTTATGACTGCATAATAAAGTAATAGGACATTAGGCTCCAATGATACATGTATAGTGTTCAGAAGAGGACAGTTCCCCCTTTGTCACCTTGATCAGCCTATACCTGAAGCCCAAATGGGTTAGACAATGTTCAAATGAGGGTAAAGAGGGTAATCGGCTTGTCAAAGATTCAGGAAATAAAGAAAACATAGGTTAAATGAGAGGCATTAGCTCATAGTAGTGAAGAGCATAAACTCTGGAATCTGACGGCTGGGGTCCAACCCCTAGCTTTTCTATCACCAAGCTCTTGAGTAAATAACTTAGTTTCTTCATGTGTTATTTCTTTCACCTATCTCATAGGTATTGTGAGGATTAAATGAGTTAATATAAGTAAAAAAACTTCTAAGGAACTTGGCATAGTAAACACCATAAGGGTCAGTTACCATTATTAGAAGGTAACCTAGAAAAGCGAAGATTGATGGGGCCTAAAGAACAGAAAGCTGTGCCAAACTCACTTTGTGTATCTCTGCAGGGTAGAGCCACAGTCAGTGAAGACAAATTATAGATGCTATATTTGGGTTCAGTGTAAGAAAACACTGTGAAGTAGTGAGTTCGCTATTGCTAGTAACATTCAAGCAGAAACTGGATGAGCTATCTCCCACGTTGCAGAAAAGATTCTTTTACTCTGCAGAAGAACAGATTGCTTCTAAAATCCCTTCAAGCTGTCATGTTCTATGTTCTTCCTGGAATATGGTTCATTAAGATGCGGAATCCAATGACTCCAGTACAGTGAGGGCAGGTCATGGTTGTATACCATGCAAAGTCATGCTGTACATTTCTTTGTTATTATATGCTTATTAGCTACATATTAGTTATGTAACAATGGGACAATTTGTTACAATATCTAAATCTTAGAATTCTCATTTAGAAAATGAGGAAAACAGTGTCTTCTTTAGAGAGATGATAAAATGAACTAGTTTAATAAATGGGCTCTAGAGCCACAGAATCTGGGTTCGAACCCCAAATCTTCTACTTTACAAGCTGGGCTTCTTTGAGCAAGGTATGTAACCTCTCTGAACCTCAGTTACCTCACCTGATAATAATACGACCTATCTTGTAGAACTGTCATGAGGGTTAAATAATTTTTAAAATGTATGCAAAGCCATTAGAACAGTGCCTGGCACATCCTTGGCACTCACATACAACTATTGCTATTATGTTGCTGTTACTGTTGTTAGGAAATTTAAATGAGAACATGTATTGCAAGAATACCAATCTCTTTTCTAACTCTAGGAACTGTCAAAATCAGCAGTGCATAAAGTATCATTTCATTCATGCATTTACTGCACATAAATTAAATCTGGGGTTTGCTACAGCATATAATTCAATACACACACACAACTGGACTGAAGCGTATTCATTAGGTATTAATAAGTACTCGAGAGAATATGGATTAACAATGTCTACAGACTTGATCCTCCAACAACTTGCCAGTAAGCTCTTCACCATCGCAAATAATCATAGTTTCTCTTCCTTCGGAAAATACAGTAACTTTTAACAGCTATACCCTAACATCTGAAGACAGGAAATGAGTAATGGGCAGAAAGGATGTCTGAATGCTCAAGCCCTAATATTGTTCTTACTCTTTCCTAGACAGAAGATCATGTGTGAATAGGACTTTACGTCAAAAGGCAGGAAGTCCTGCCCTCACTTCCTCCTGACAGGTATCTCTGGAAAATAAACTTCTATTATTCCAGATGTAGCTTGGTAATAACATCCTGCAAATCAGACTTGGGGCTCAGTAAACTTGCAGTTACTTTTCAGTGGCAGAAGCCCAGAGTCATCAAGCTTTTCCAAAAGAAACCACATAAGTAAACAAAGTATCATTACCAACTGCAGACTCAGGCCACGTCTGAGATTTTTTTTTCACCCTAGCCTGGATATGCTGCAGACCTAAAGCGAATGTAGAAGCATCCGAGAGTAAAGGAGATGGGGGTGCGGGCTTTGAAACATTAGGGTCCATTAAACTGGACGATGTTATGAATACCTGCCATTTTCAACAGGCTTTACCGTTTAAAACACTTCTAAGGGCACAATCTCATTTCATACTTATTGTCATCCCCACTGAACTGTGCATGATCTCCAAGTCCTGTAAGAATCTGGCTGTGCATTTATTTGCTTGAGATTTCCGTGGCCCAGGAGGTAAGAGCCTAACAACTTTCTCCACCAAATTCTACCCCCTCCCAAGCACACATACATGCACACAAACACATCTTGCTCAACAGAACTAATGCCTATTGGTCACACCTGATGCACTGGATTCTGTCCTATAGGCCAAACTTAGCTTGACCTTGCTTACAAGTCTTTTGGGAGAGGAATTGCCAAGAACTACAAGAACCGATCAGGATGGCAGAGGAGAGGCCTAAGCAAGCTTCTTGGATCTAAATGCCAGATCCAGGAGACTAAAACCTCGCAAGTTTTTCCTCTAAGCCTCCAGAAGCTTCTCTTGACCCTGAGCAGCCAAGATAGAAGGGCTTGTTTTGTTGTTTGGTTTGTTTTTTAAGGAGGCAAGGAAGGAGTGATGGTAAGCATCAGAAAAGAGATACAACTCTTTGTAATAAAGAGACCCATAGGAAAATTTAACAATAAAAAAGGTGGACAAATTGGGGTTCAGAGGGCTTAATTATCTTACCTCAAGGAAGAAGCAGACCTGGAATCTGGTCTTTTATGTTCTAAATCTAATATCTAATCGAATAAATCTAATAACCCCAGCTGTAGCAATGCAAACGGTCCAAGTGACATGGAGACACAGGCTAGGTTATTGTGACTAATAACTAATGAGTTGCTATTGGTGCTGGAAAAACCTGTGGATATTGGGAGGATTAAATTAATAAACATATTCTGTAAAGATTATATCAGAATTCAAATTGTCAAACTATTCCACATCACAAGGGAAAGATCTAAAAGTAGCAAAGGAAAGACTGAAAAAATAGAGAGCCCCCTGGCATGTTTGATGAAATAAAAAGAGGTAACAGAAAACCAGTATTATAAATAAATAGAAGGGGAAATAACTACAGACACAAAAGAGACTAAAAAGATAATAAAATAAAACTTCGGACATATTTAGGATAATGAATTTGAAGACTTAAATGAAATGCACAAATTCCTGGGGCAGGGGGCGGGGGGATCCTTACTAAAACTATGTAGAAATAGGAAGCATGGCTAGTCCTATAACTCTTAAAGGAATAGAAACACTGGTCAATATTCTTCCCACAAAGAAAAGAGAACCAGAGTTTATTAGTGAATTCTGTCAAATTTTCAAAGAATAGATGATTCAAATCTTAATCAAATTATTTCAGAAAACAAAGAGCGAGCCTCCCCAATTTATTCTATGAAGCTAATATAACAAAACCAGACAAGAAAAATTTCAGAAAGGAAAACTGCCAACCCATTTCATTCATAAATTAAAGCAAAAATAGTAAACAAAGTATCAGCAAACCAAGCCAAATAGTATATTAGAAGACAGTACAAATTTGGATTATTTGGAGGCGAGATCAGTTAAATATAAGAAAATGTATAAATGTCATTCAGTATGTTAACAGAAGAAAAGGAGAAAACATATGATTACTTCAATCAGAAAAATCATTTTATAATATAAACCAGCAAGCAGTTTTAATGAAACAAAAAAGCCCTTTGTAAACCAGAAATAGAAGGTAGCTTCCTTAACTTGATAAAACAAAACACACACACACACACACACACACACACACACACACGCAAAAACAAAAGAAAAAAAAAAAAACATTTGACATCAAACATTCTAAATGAGGAAATGCTGAAAGCATCTCCTTGAAAATCAGAACCAAAATAATGATACCCATTATTACCACTCTATTCAGTATAATACTTGAGGCCCTAGGCAATGTTAAAGGACGAGAAGCAATTAAAAGTATAGGATTGAAAGGTTTAAAAAAAATGAATGAATAAATGAGAGAGTGAAGAAAGAAAGAAAGGAAAAAAGGAAAAAGATGTAAGGTAAAGTACTTAGAGCTCATTATACCTGGATTTCCATCCTGGCTGGGGTCCTAATTTTCTGTGTGGTCATTAGCAATCATTTAACCTCCAATGTTCTTAAGCTTCCTTATCTATAAAATCCAAGTTTTCAAATACCTTGGTTAATTAGGTAGACAGTGATGCCATTAAAAAGAACAGAAAATATGTGAAGAAGTACAGGTTTGGGACATGAGAGTAAACTATTTCGGTTTTGAAGATGTAAGGTTTGAGATGTAGACAGACCATCCATGAAGACAGAGATCAAAAGGCAGTAGAACTGTGAGTCTGAAGCTTTGGGAAGTGGTGAGAGCTTCACCTCAATCCCAGGGGGAGGAGGGAATATAACAGTCATAATGGTTAACACTTACTGAGCGCTAACTAAAGGTCCAGAATTTTACATAGCTTATGTCTTTTAATTCTCACAACAACCTTGAAAGATAGGTACTCTTATTATTCACAGTTTACTGATGAAGACACAGAAGTCAAATAAATTACTCTAAGGCCTCACAGCCTCAAAGTCATGGTGTTTCACTCAAGCCTGGATCTAACTGCAAAGTCCTTCCTCTTCCCCACTGTGCTGTGCTAAGCTGCCTTTTGAAATCCAAACTAATGTAGAATCTACTCTCCTGAATGACCTCTGAGATCTTGAGCAAGTTGCTAAACCTCTCTAAGCCTGAGATTTCTCCTCTTCAAAATGAAGAAAATAATACTAATCACATGGGGCTGTTGTGTGTATTAAACCAGATACTATACGTATAGTGTCTGTTATTTTAAAAGGCGCACGTAGCTCCCTTTATTTCCAACCAAGGCAAACTCCCAGAGACAGACATAGAGAACTAGAACACTAGGACAGAGGGAGCTGGCAGGTGTGTAACACCCTAGAGTCATTTTAGGGATTCCAACCTTAGTGATATTTTCTTATGTTCCAAGTAATCCACATCTCCACCACCGCCCCCTGCCCCATCTTCTTTGCAGACAGCTAAGGGCCAAGCAAAGGGCAAATGTAAAGATCAAAGCTTAAGAAGGAAGTAGCTGTTGAAATGAACAGATGACTTAAACTCTTCCTCCTGTTCTAAAACACTATCTATGTTCCATGATCTAATCTGGGAGCAGGGAAGAAGGAGGAGGAGCTTGTGGGTGTTATGAAGGGAAAGCTCACACTAAACAACAGGAAAATGATTGGGTTATTCAAGAACCAATATAATGGGCTTCCCTGGTGGCGCAGTGGTTGAGAGTCCGCCTGCCGATGCAGGGGACACGGGTTCGTGCCCCGGCCCGGGAAGATCCCACATGCCGCGGAGTGGCTGGGCCCGTGAGCCATGGCCGCTGAGCCTGCGCGTCCGGAGCCTGTGCTCCGCAGCGGGAGAGGCCACAACAGTAAGAGGCCTGCGTATCGAAAAAAAAAAGCCATATATTCTGTTTATCATGTCTCAAAAAGACTTCTTTTTTTTTTAAATCCTTGAGTAATACTCAAACACTTTTTAAATGGACTATCCTGCTTTAAGAAAGTCTACCTAGGGGGGACCTTGAAGATGGCGGAAGAGTAAGACGCGGAGATCGCCTTCCTCCCCACGGATACACCAGAAATACATCCACACGTGGAACAACTCCTAACTACCTACATTAAACTATGTAATATACTAATTATTTCCAAAAGATGGTCCCTTCCAGTTCTACAATCATTTACAAACATTAAGACATTTCAGTGAATCATTCCCAGAGTTCATGGAATCATAGATTTATAAGTGAATTGTACTCGGAATGAATTTTCGTCCAGAACTTGGAAAAATACATGACATTATACACACCGCATATGAAGTACATATAGTAATAAATTGTTCGACAATGCCTGTTGCCAAAACAAGGAAGTCAAGGAGAGAAGTACTGGAACTACTGACTCTTAGCTTTACATGCATTTCTTTAATATGATGATAAGTTAACTATGTAGCCACTTGGACAGGTATAGTAGAGACAAAGATTTCACATTATAATACATATAGGTAAATAATACAGTATAATACAGTAAACCTGTGAATAACACAAGGGCATTTATTCCTCCTTTAACCAAAATGGTGACTAATAATAGCAAACATTCATTGGTAATTCATAGACACCTACGGACTGTCTATGAATGGTTATATTTATGCCTCACAGAAACCCATCTTACATATGAAGAAGATGAAGCTCAGACAGGTTTACCTGCCCAACGTCACGTGCATAGTCAGTTGCAGAGTGAGAATTTTGATTCCAGCACTAGCTATTAACCATTACACATGCTGTGAATCTGTGATGCTGGCCCCCTTCTCTTTGCTCATTCCAGTACCCACTCATGTGCTTTTGGAAAGCCATCTCTATTCCCAGGAAGAAAAGTATCTGAAAACTCATTGACCTCATAGTGGAGTCATGTAAATATAACCATTCTTGGAAATTGTTTTAGAGTGGAAAAACCTGGACTTATGAGTTACGTCACCTGGGTTGAGGCACAGTTCTCTCCACAGCTACATGACAATGGACAACTCATTTGGTCTTTCTAAAACTCAGGCTTCTCATGTTTATATACTAATAGAAATCATAATTTTTTAAATTTAGGTGTAATTCACATAAAGTAAAGGGCTCAGATCTTAAACACATCATTCAGTCAGATTCGAAGAGTGCAAAATAAGACACAGAACATTTCCATCCCCCTAGAAATTTCCCCCATGCTCTTTTTCAGTCAACCCTCCCTACTGCCCACTCCTAAAGCAACCTGATTTGCTTATTCTAGAATTGTCTATAAATAGAATCATACAGTATGTATATGTGTGTCTCTGGCTTCTTTGACTCAGCGTTAATATTCTTGAGATTCACCCATGTTGTAGTGTGTGATAATAGTTCATGCCCAATGATAACAATTTGACAGAAGCATTAAAATAATGTACCTTATTACCTATTAAAGGCTCTACCAAAAAACAGTTATTATTATTCAAAAGAGGAAACCCAGGAACATGAGAGTGCTAGAGCCAAGAGGAGAATATCTAAATCTATCACAGGTTGGAGTATATTTAGAGAAAGGAGTCCATTATTAGCATCTCTCATATCGCATTCTTTATATGCTTAAGGACGTCCCATGTCAGAAACACATATATTTGGAGTTTGGGTTGGAACTGGATTGAATTTAGCCTTCCAGACGAGAAATTAATTTTTTGCTATGCAGATATGCCAAGAGTATCTTCCCAGTGTATTTCTGAAACATTCCCTTTTGCCTACCACAGAGATAGCGGCCGACCTAAATCAGAAGATTACATTTGAAAGACCAGCATGTGAAAAGCCATCCATAACGCTCGCCTTCAGCAAAAGCCAAAGCTTATGCTGTCAGTTCTGGCCAGCTGTGTAATTCAATTTTTCCAAGGGAACTGGAGCCTGGCCCGCATAAGTATGACACCAATGCTGCATTTCACAGAAGGCGATTTGGCCACAATAAATAAACACACACTAGAAAGAAACAGAATCATTGAGATGGATATTTTAAGTCCTTTCTGGCAGAGACATTCTTCACTAAAAGTATGGTCTTCAATCTAAATAGGAAGCAGATACTATTCCCAAAGAGTTTTTCCAAGAATCAGTCTTAGAGGATGAGGTGTCAGTATAAATTCCAAACCCTCAAGCAAAAAGTTCAGAAGCCTCTGTTAAGTGAACTAACAGAAGAGTTTTAGAAACGACCCCTTGTTCATGTGGCAACTTGGGCAAGAATGATGCCCTACAGGGAAGCAACAAGATATACAAAATTTATTAAAGTATCAAGTCACATTTGGAGCGAGATGCAGAAGAAAATCTCCTCAAAGTTACTGCAAGCCTGTGGGTTTAAGTTTCTCTCCTGCAGAAACAAAATCTGCTCTCACATTCAACCCAAGCCACCTCTGATATTTATTGCATTTGCTGAATGCTGAAAGGATCTGAAATGTTAAACCTCTTGATCTGTCAGCACTCTGGGATTTCTGTGAAAAGATGAGCTACATAATAGCACAAACTGGAGGAATTTCACGTACCCAAAAGACGTAAATCCCCATCACAGTGGAATTCTCTTTCAATACACAACTCTAGGAGTCGTAAAAAAATAGATCCAACCTTTATCTTGTAATTTTCTCTTCTTTTCATTTTTCCTCGACATGCATAGCTCCATTTCCTTTAATAAGTAAAGTACATTCAAGGTCATTCATTCTCAACTTAAGCCACTCACTTCTCCAAAACAAGTTTAGATTGAACGCGTGAAAGTCAAAGCGTGTGTTTGGTCTCCTTAAGCTCACAATATCTTTAGGAGAGGAACAGGGAATTTGGTTCATTATCGTGTTAATGAAGGATAAGTTGCTGATATTTAAGTGAGGTTTACAGTGTATACCTACCCAATGCTCAGGTTTCCTGATTCTCATGAAAATGTGAGGCTGGCAGTATTCAACAGAGTCCAGAAAACAACAGCAAACAAGCCTGCATCACATGAGCTGTGCATGGGGTGGGGGGGGAGAAAAGTAGTTAAAAAGAGAAACGAATAGACTTGGGTTGTATGATTTAAAGATGTCCCCTTTAAAGAAGTGATAAACAAAAGAAGATGCCTACAAGTATGATAAGCAAAGAAGATGGATAGGACTTGAGCCATTTCTATGCAAGATTTCAAGTGATGTCAAGTACTGAGACCAACTATTTGGCAGAGACCAGAGGGTCCCATTACCAGAGGTTGAAATAACAAGTAAGAGAGGTGGCATTCTTCTCCTTTCTTGCTTCTCTCCTCCTCGTTTCACATTTATTAAGCACTCCCTGTATTCATGATATCGTCCTGCTTGCAAGGCAGGGGGGGAAACATTTTGAGAAACTAACCAGAGTCTGGACTAATCAAAAAGCCAAATCTCTAACTGATCAAGGGACTAGGGTTTCTGAGAAAGCAACGAAGAGAACTAGCTGACATCAATATATGATGGTCCCATTTACCTTGGGAAATTCCTTCTGATTTAATCCAGGTACATTTCCTCAGTCCTGGTAGAACCCCAGGAATCCTCTTCTCAGTGAGCCACAGTGAGTGATTTAAATCATCTTCTCTCTGACCAGATTCTGGGCTCCTTCATAGATGAAAAAATTTAAGTCTTTCTTCTGGCTATTTTAGGGCTGAGTTGGTACCGAATAAATGTTTTATGAATGTATAAATATATACATATATATGTATATATACATACATATATGTAAATATATACGTGTAACTAAATCACTTTGCTGTATACCTGAAACTAACACAACACTGTAAATCAACTATACTTCAATAAAAAAGTAAATATAAAATAAATGAATGAATGAATAAAGGAATACATTTTCTCACCTTAAGCATATCTGCCACAGACTAACTGCCCAAGGATAAAGTATATAGTCTGTGTGGAATTCTATTATTATTATTACTGACAATTTTCACTTGAAATATACTTCAAAGTATTGTCCCACATCAGTAACCTTAATTTTTTTATCCCTGTTTAAGCTATTCACATTATACTCTGTTATTCTCTTCACACCGTCACACAGAACAAAACTGATTCCTTAGCCAGCACTCTAGGCAAACGACTCTATTTTGTGAAGGTCAACACTTATAGTTAATCACCTTTTCCAGCAGCTGACTTTGCAAATATGTGTGCTTCCTCACTCAGAGAGGATGCTAGAGAAGAGATTAAACTATAGGTCTCTGTTTTGGGACAGCTGATGTTCCAGACTTCAGGGAATAAGAACTTTTAACAATCAGAAATGCCCTCAGCTACAAGCAGTGGGTTCCCTGTCAGGGGAGGTTTCTCACAGAGGCTGGAAGTCCCCTGGGCAGCCCCTTGGAGAGGAACTGAGCATCACAGTTTAGATATCCTTGACCTTCTCTTCAGTCTGAAATTCTGCATCACACTTCTGTTTAGATGCCCTTACCTTCTCTTCCACCTGAAATTCTAAAATTTCGTGATTTTGCACTGGAAATAGAAGTTGTTGCTAGCCCTACGAAGTAGTTCTGAGGACTGCTAAATAATTCACGCAAGGGCAAAAGTTCAAGAGGTCCAGAGCCTGGGCTTCTCTGAAAAGCAATTTTCTTACTGATCCCCTCACAGGAGTTCTCGCAGATTTTAATATTTTAGCCAAGAGAGCTGATCCTCTCTGCAGAAATCCTTAGGTTCCGCAGAAGTGGCCCTTTCATTCGTCATACGAGGCCCTTTAACTTGTCACTAGCCTTTCCCTGGCTCAACACGCTTCAGGCTTCCCTGTGGATGACTTTTTCCCCTGTGAAAGGTGGTTCAGCCTTCCTGTGCCAACTAATCCTAGATCTGTAGGAGGCTGCCCAGGAAGACATTAGGCAGACTGATTAGAATGCTCTGATTCTGATCCACAGGTCACTAAGGACCTCGCTGATAATGGAAATGCAGTTTAATGTTCCTTTCAGTCCTGCCTAGATGATATGTAATATCACCGGCTACCACAGAGCCCGGGATGCAGCCCACTGAACCCCATTCAAACGGCCCACTCTATATTAAGACTGTCCTCCCACTGTACAAGTTTAGCGCTAAGTCACTGAGCCTTTGCAGAAAGGCGGCCCGAGCCAAAGGAATGCTTGGGTGACTCCAGTGGCCCAGGGAATATGATTAAAACTCACCAGGTCACCAGCTGCCTTTTTGTTCCAACTTTGCCATGACACACTCTCTCTCTGATTTCAGTTTTACTGATGGAGATTCTCAGCTAGCAAATAACGCTAAGCCTCCAGAGCACTGAAGTTTGCCTTCTCCACCTCTTGCTGCAGAGGCTGGACAGGAGTCTACCTAGTTGGCTTGCATTATCAGATGAGACCTTCCCGCAGCACTGATGGTAAATAGCCAAGAATAATGTCCAGGGTGGAAGGAAGCCAGGGAGAGTCAAGATGAACTTTCTGTTGTGTGTTCCAGACACAGAAATGGGGTCAGGGTTAGAAGCTGCTTATGCAATGCCCACACTCTTAAGAGACAGGATCTTCAGGGTATTTTTAGAGAAAATAAAAATGAAATGAAAAACAGAGCCCTCTTTCCTCAAGTGGCTCAAACAAGAGAGCACTTCTAAGGGTGCCTGAGGACAGGCTGAAGTTGGGAGAAAAGAGGTGTTAGATGTATCCTCCCATCAGCTCTGAGAAGTCCTGCCCTTTGAACCAGGCATGAGAGGACCAACCTCAGGCTCCAAGAGGAGCAAAAGTAATGCATGTTTGTAGAGGCAGAGCTTAGACAGAGCTTGTGTGGGCTTAGTTGTCCACTCACATGAGCACAAAGCATGTAGTGGCGTCTGTGAAGCCAAGGGTGGAGACAGAGAGGATGAAAGTGTCCCCAGGGCCACTTCTCTGCCTGCTCTCCCACCAGCTCTCCCCTACCAGTTTCTGGACTGGAACTCCAAGGGATCTGAGAATTTTAAATATGATCCAGCAAAGGAGATGGCCAAATAGATTTTATTTAATTTTTAAAATCTGTTTGAAAATGTTAAAATATTTAGGCCAATAGCATGTGGATCTCCACTTGCATTCATGCCCAGGGCTCTGAAAATATTAGGAACGGGCCTGCTTCTGACACATCCCTTGCTCCCTAACTGCTCTTGGGAGGGAAAGGGAAAGAAAGACTAAGCATTATTTGGGAGGTGGGAAGTGAGGGTTTTGGAGGGCTGAGTACAAGGCACAATAGAGCTACCACAACAGATGAAGAGGTTAAGGGAAATTAAAACCACCAAGAGGAAAGCAAAATAGAGCACATTTTCCCCCTGTGGGTCCTTAGAAACTCCAAATATTACAAGCATTGAGGCAAAAGAATGTCAACTCTCTACAAGAAAGGAAGAATAGAATACTTTCTTCTGCCTGGGCTTTTGTGACTCCAGAACTCCACTGATACCATGAGTAGGAAAGTGCAATGGAGGGCATCGATCGGGACCTGCTTCCAACCCCAACTCTCTCACTGCGTCAGAAGCAAACAGCGGGGTATAAGAAAGACTTGTCCAACTGCCGAGGAATTGAACAGAGAAGCAACTCATTAACCTGGTTGTCCAAGTTGTCTACAACTGGATCCAAGCCACTGTTCCCAACCCTCCCTCACTACCCCCTGTGCAAGTTCCCTGCTCCAGGAACACCCCTGCTTTCTTGGATGCATGGATAATTGGCCTGGCCAAGTCTCCCTGGTTTGCTCAGGTCAAGACGCCTGTTTCGGCTGATGGGCCTGCCTTCGGTCATCACCCCACAGAATGTTCTCCCAAAGCTGCGGCACACTCAGTGGAAGAAGATGGTCTCATTGTCAAACTCACTTTCTTACTTTGGCTTCCTCCCAAGAGCAGAGCCCCAGATAAGGTCTTGGGTGCAGGTGAATTATTTGGAGGGTAATTCCAAGAAGCACAAACAAGGATATGGGGAGAGAGAGGGACCAAGAAGGGAGAAGAGCCAATATGGTGTGCTGGGGTCGAAACGTACTTATTCACCCAGCCTTCACCTTTGCTCACACCATTCCTCCTATCACGGGATGTGCCTGACTTTTTTTTCTCTCTCATGTAGGAGAGAGAGAATACATGAATAGGGCCCAAGAGAGAGAATACATGAATAGGGCCCAAGGCTCAGAAAACCCAAAGCTCTTGTTCTCCTGTTTGTAAAACAATTTCAGACTATCCATATATTTCAATAAAAATTTTATACTCACTATCAGGATTAGAACAGCTGCAAATTCTCTTAGAAGTCTGGGCTACCACCACACCTTCTGGTGACAGGTGATGTAGTGAACATATGGGCGAGGACAAAGGGGCAGACAGCAAGATACGGCAGTGCTCTCTAAATAATTTCCATCACCTCCTGGTGTGCCATGTCCAGAAGAACCCAGCTACCCCATAAGAGTGTGCGGACAAACCCCCTATGCCCTTTGGGGTTGCCCAATGCTAAGCGTATTAGACCTTGCCTGGCACCCAAACTCTGAAGCTTCGCTTTCTTCCCAGCTCCCTACTTGGCTTCTGTCCTAGGGGCCAGCACCCTGGCTCTCATACAAGCCTGCCATAAGCCAGCAAGGATAGATTTAAACCCTCAGCATAAGACACAGCCCATCAGTATCAAGTGCTCTTGACTCTCTGACCTTGTGACCCCATTCTGACAACTGGGTCTTCTCCTTATTCCTCAGATCTGCCTACCATTTCCTGTTCCTATCTGCTGCAAGTGAATACAACTTCCCAAACAACTAGTTGGCTCAAGTGGACAGGTCAAATGACGGGCTTTCCCGTTCTGCCTGACTCGCTGCAACCACCTGTATCCTGGACTGAGCTATGACAAGATGGATGAGAGATGCACATAAGTGCTATGAAGGGCATCAACCAGGATCTTTTCCAAACCCAAACTCTGAAAACATATCAAGTTAAATGTCTTCTCTGTTGAGGTGACTTAAAGAAGTCACTACTGCTTTGGCAGGATTTGGGGGCTAACCAGAAAATGATGCTGCCGAATCACGGGTACCCACGATGCTAAGTCAGGAGTGGTGAGAGAAGACATATTTATTTGGTGAGAAGGAAGGTAACCAACTACTTTACCCCTCCACAGAAGCCTCAAGCTACCGGTCATCAAGGATTTTCTGAGAACCTCTATCTACTGTGCGAAATTCAGGCAGCAGCTTAAGAGACTTGAGTCAGGCACGAGGAAAATTCTTCTGACCATAATGAGGGGATTTAAACACTTGGGTGTATTCCTGAAGCAGTCTTGGGTAGACTCCCTGTTTTCCAGCTTTTATAAATTTATTAGACTTTGTAGGGGGATGCTATATCAGTGGTTTCCTAGCTGAGTTCCAGAAAACTCTAGAGTGTCACGGAATCCAAGATTTCTACAATGCGTGCTTTAAGGGGTTACACAAATATTTGTTTAAGATTTTATATTTTAGTGAAAATTTACCTTCGATGATTTTTTTAAATGGTAATAAAAAGTGGTACTCCCAGATTTAAATGTGTCTTATATGAAACTCTGACACACTGGCACACACCAAGGTGTGGACTTCTGCTATGAGGTTAATTCATGTTTGTGCAGACCTTGAAATCAAGCTTCTCCTGCAGCACATACTCAGCTAATTGTGGTGGTTAAATATTGATGACCACTCACAGATACTTAGCTGTGTGGTCCATGATCTTCCCATCACAGCACAATCAAAACAAGATGCCAAGGCACGCACAAAACTTCAACTGCCATCCCTAACTTCCAACTAAAAAGGGCTGTCTAGACAAAACAGCCTTATTACTCGAGTTGGTTGCCTTCTTAATAAGTAAATGTGTAAAGCTGCAGTTATGAAATAAATTCATACAAATATAACCCTACTGCCGTTTGTTGATATTCTTTATAGATTTATTTGGAAAAAACAATAAGTCATGGTTAAAAATGAGTTTGAAACCACCGCTTTAGATAAAGGTGGGTGGTGACTTCAGAAAGTCCCTTCCAATCTGATTATCTTATCACAACACTTGTTTCCAGCTATATCAGAGAAATGATATTTTGATATGGAAGAATATTCATAGCGTTATGTTGTTACATGAACAAAGAAGGTTCAAAGGAGCTATATACAGCACAATATTTTATATATATATAAATACACACACATATATACTACATATTATACATGCTTAGAAAAGACTTAAAGTGTATATGCCAACGTTACAAACCATACAGAAAGCCAATTGGAATTATTTTCAGAAAGCAAGGCAAAGGCTCTTCCTCAGTGTAGAAGGATGGGTGTGACTGGCATTACTTCCAAATGCAGAGTGTAAATAAGTGTGTGAGATGAGCCTGGGGTTTGCTAAGCCTGCTCTGTGAATTCCTTCATTCACTCCTAGTTGGTTGCTTGACAAAGTGACACCATACAGCTCACTGGTCATACACTCTGGCTTAGACATAGAGGCTACTGGGTCCAAGTTCCAACTCTGCCCCCTCAAAAGCTGTATATCCTTGGGCAAACTTGACCTCCCTCAACTTCAAATTTTCCCATCTACCAAATGAAGATAATAATACCTTCCCAGCAGGACTACCGCAAAGAAAATGAAATATGCTTACAGCTGGAGAACCATGCCTAGCTCATACTGAATGTCCAACAAATGGCATCTGTTGTTCATCCTAGGATATGTTTCCTGCCACAAGGTGCTTCCAGTCTCGCGGGAAGACTGCAGACATGCAAACAGATAAATGACACTACAACGCCATCATCACTGCTGCAGAAGCATAAACAATATGTTTTGGGAACTCAAAGGAGGCATATGCTTGATGGAGCTTGAGCCAGGGAGTCCGAAATTCTTGCTCATTCCCCATGAAGGAAAGAGATGAGTTCAGTCTCTGCAAAGATCGTTTGGGTCCCTGTGGTTGGAAAGGAAACCGACAGACAACAGCAGAGAGAAAAAAGGCTTTGGACATTGATGAGCCTTTCTGCTGCAAAGGTTAATTCATGTTTCTACAGACCTTGAAACAGATCCCCGTTTCAGGGGCACCAAACAGCATGTGTGTGGGTAATCTGAGAGTCAGAGCCCTTGGACACCCTGACAAGGTTTGGGTTTAGAGTGACAGCCATGGGCCTGGGCCTGTCCGCTCTAATGGGCTCTAGTTGGCGTCCATCGTACATTCCTTCACTGCTGCTATAGAACATGAAGTCCCATCAGCTTGGGCCACCTGTTAAGCAGGGTGTGCGTCTTCCTGCAGCTCTCAGAATAAAGCTCTCTCCCCACCAAGCCCAAATCCTCAAGCCACACCACATTCCGGCTTCCAAATGCTGAAAAGTTATTTTCAGTAGCGATTCCCTTCTAGGGAACATGGAGTAGGGAAAAGAGTAATTTGATGGAAAGAAAGCACTAGATTTTAAAGCGACAGCTGCAAATTAGCTCACAGTATTTTTACGATCACTAACCCAATGTAAGATTTGAGCTTTGGAAACCCATCCCCACCCTTTTTGTTTTTTGGGTTTTTTTTTTTTTGGTCTTTTTCTGTTTTGATGAAATGGAAAGCAGATTTAAAAAACGATAAGCCCCCAAACAAGGACGATATCACCAATAGAGGGAGAAAAGCAGGGGTGGCAGAACCGCACAGTTGGATGAAGATAGACATGGGGATGAGGGGAAAAGCAAGGAGCCTTAGGGACCAGTGAAGGCAGTGGGTTGAAAAGTACAAGGCAGAGAGCGAATGAACAGTAGTGAAGTGGGCTGTGGGGTAGAGAAGAAGGGCTGGTGGGTAAAAGGAGTTAGAATATTTTGGGAGCTGCTAATGGGGGCTTCTATGGCCTCCTGTGACTTGAACCACATCTGACTTCATTTAGCTCCGGCTGTGGCGGACAGGTCTTTACATACTGAGAGCCTCCCCTCTCAAGGCTTCTCAGCTTCTCTGCCTCGGAACTTTCTCCAGAGCTGCGGAAGCCATTCATTCAGCGCGGAGGAGTTAATGAGAAGGCAGGGAAGGGGGAGGTGAAGAGAGGGAACAGGGGCAGGGGGAGGAGTTGGCGGATGATGTTGCATTTTTCAAACCTAGGGCAAGGGGGGATTATTCTGGGTGCATTCTGAACAATTCCTTAAAGGGTCCCCAATGACATTAAGCCCCAGTTGCCCAAGGTGGTCACCAGCTCAATATTTCAATGTTATGCTCTTCCTGGACTTCCCATTTTTCCCTGTATCAATCTCTCTGCCCTCATTCCAGCTTCTTGAGATCACCTCCCAAATTAAGTACCTGCGCCTAAGTCCTTGTCTCAGACTCTGCTTTCAGAGGACCCCAAACTAAAAGAGGATTGAAGGAAGGAAGTTAGTGGCAGCAGGTGCAGCAGAGAAGGAACAGTTGTTACGCCTGCAAGAAGGTCCAACCATACACAATATTAATCATAGTAACGTCCGCTGAGAGGACTCTAAAGACATTACCTAGTCTGTCTGCTTACCTTAAGACAGGTGCTTCATCAATCCTAGGCAAGAGAGACTTTCTTAAAAGTTGCTATGTGGAAATCCTTTAATATCGTGAACAAAATCTATGAAGTTAATCATTATCGTTAACACTGATCATGAATTAGACCCCTAGTACCAAAAGCCTAAAAAATGATATGACCGTTGACTTGCTATAAACCAATCTAATCCACCTGATCAATGATCCTTTGGGAGGTCAGCATCTCATTACACTGAAACTACTCTCCTCTCCCTCCCCACCGCAAGAAGGCTTCTGTTTCCACCATATACTTCACTGGAACCAAAGTTTTCCCTGCTCACTGGTGCTCATCCTTACTTAAGGGCTCTGTGTTCATTTAGTTTAGAAAATCTATTTTTTAACACTTACATTTCTTTTTAAAAAACGTTTATTTTATATTGGAGCATAGTTTATTAACAACGCTGTGTTAGTTTCAAGTGTACAGCGAAGTGACTCCTTATACATATGCGTGTACCTATCTTTTTTCAAATTCTTTTTCCATTTAGGTTATTGTGCTCAAATTTTACGTTTCTTTAAAAATCATCAGCTATCACTTAAAAACCCTGAAGATTATTTTAGCCCTTAGATGCTCTCTTCCCTAGTTTCTCAGAGACACTGTTGGCCACTGAGTATACATTTTATTGGATAAGGAAGGATTCGATTTGTTGCTCTGTAAAGAATCATATATTCCAATAGCAAAGCTATTTTCTTGATTAAATCACCCTCTGTGGATTAAACTCCTCTTTCAGCATCGATATCAAATATGTAATTCCCAGAATTATTCAAATGGCGAAATACATTTATGAACAGATTTCTGATACCATGTAAGATGAGGGTGGACATTTTGAAATAGACTCCTGTTTAAATAATCGTTACAAGGAAAATCACTCTTCTGCAGAAAGATAACAGTTTCATCCGATTTTTGTTTTCATGGTACATAAGGAAAAAAAATATGAGTTCTAAGAGGGAAAACTGGAGCCATTATCTGGACTGTTTGTGACAGTGCTGCGGAGTAAAGAAAGCTATTAAAGATCCACAATGTAGAGAGTGAACATAGCTGGCTGTAATTGACAATGAACTTCCATAGTGTTTGGAAGAGGCACTTGCGGGCAACGTGGGATAGCGGTGGTAATTAAACAGTCATAAAAATCTGAAACTGTAAGGCTGACAAGAAAGTGTCCGGGCATTCCTAGCACTAAGAGTCTAATAGTCAATCTGCAGCACTCCTTTTCAGCTTAAATAATGTTTGCTAGAATTCTCAGTCAACACTTTTCTCCCTTTCTTTTTGCATTACGCAGCAAGAGTTGTATGGCTCCTGCTGTGATCAAGAGATGGAAGGGCTCCTGAATGGAGGGGTTGGAAGATGAGAGTAGGAGAAATCAGAAAATGCACCTCAGTACAAGCCCTTACCTGCTGACCAACAAAGTAAAGAGGAACACTGACATGTGGGCTCAAGGTGTGACTCACCTTGCTACTTGTGTTTGCAACAACTTAACGAGGTGTGTAAAGCTGCATAAAACTTCAGGGATGTGTGTGGAGAACTAGGCCGAGGTGGTAACAAGTTCATTCTTGCCTGTGATGTCCAAAGGCTGTGTCTACAGGTGCGAAACTATCAGATCCAGACAAGGAGCAGGTGCGTGTGTGAGAAGTATGCACGTTGGTTTCAGGCAGCTCAGAGTTCAAGTCCTGTAGCTGTCATTCACCCAAGGGGCGACTGTGAGAAAATTATTTTACTTTTCTGCTCAGTTCATGGTCTGAAAAATAATGGTAATAATCTTACAGGGTTTCGGCGAGCCTTAAACGTGATCATGTACCCAAAGTGCTTTGCACGGTGCCTGGCACAGAGTAACACTCAGTATATGCTGGCCACTGCTTTCAGAGACCAGAAAAACTACTGCCAGATTTTTGCCACAGTATGTAGAATATTGCAACAAGACCCAGGTTGAAGTAGAATGAAAATACTGCAGAGGAGATTCATGAAAGACCAGGAGTTTCTACCGTTCCTGCGTCACATCCACCATGTACTGAGCACTGGGCTGGGTAGTTTCCTATGAGAATTCTCAGTTTGCTGATCACTGGGAAAATCAATGGCTAACAAATTCTGTATGAGTTTGATCCCAAGCCCTGTGATCTTTTAGCTACACCTCATAGCTTCCTACTGTAGCACAGAGGAACAAATGGAGATTAGAAGCCAGCTTCCTACGGACATCTTTCTGAGCTTTACTGGGGAATGGTATTACCAGCCACGCAAATATTCTCTCCCCCACCTCCTCCCTCTTGCTGTTGCCTTTGTGGATTAATTTGTTAAACAGAATATTTACTAACTGACCCTTCAGTGCTAGACACTTTTTTAAAATCCTGTTTTCCAAGCAAGGTATAGGATTGTATAAAATGTATTACTCTTGGTGGAAAAAAAATACATAAATGCCTAAGTGCTTACATATGTCTAGAGTATCTCTGGAATATTCTGGAAGACGCCAGTTGCTTCTGGGAAGGGAACTGCGTGAATGAGAGGGAGGGCTGGAGGTAGGACTTTCGGTAGTTGTTGAATTATGTACCCCATGCATGCATTAACTCTTGAAAATTGTTTTGAAAAATAAGATTTCCCTATGTAGGTACAACTATAATCATTATCAATTATAGTTAAAAACTCCACACTTTGCCTACATGCTCTATGCCTTTCAAAGATCCCCAAAGTGAAAGTCATGTCCCTTTCAGAACAGGCTGAAGGACCAGGGCGAGGACCATGTCTAACTTATCATCAACCTCCCACAAGAGCGAGACTATTGCAAAACATGTCTGGAGAGAAATCTGTTTATTAGACCTAATCTTTCCACCGACATATTTTAAACACAGAGTGTGGGTTAATGTCCCAGTGTCCCCACAGGCACCGTGCCAATGACCACGGCATCAGGTCAAAGTGCAAATGCAGAGACTGCCATCATCTCAACTCAACATCAACAAATGCACTGCCGATTGTATCACCGACCCCATAGTTATGCCCCATACATAAATCCCATGTTTATAAATCCAAGCATCTGTTCAACCAAACTGAGAACCTACCCTATGCTAGGGGCTGTTGCAATGAATTCTAAATCCTTGGGGGGTGAGTTTAAAATGAGCTTCATTTTGCAACAAACTGTTTTAGAAATGGAAGTGGAAACATTACCACTACCTACATCTCCTCAATATGTTTTATACATATTGATACACACATGTATATGATATATATATCTGTGTATATATACCGTACATTGTGGTTAGGATGACTGGGATGAACTGGAATCTCAGTTCCATCACAAACTGGGTGACTCTAGGCAACTTAATATCCTTGTGCTTCAATTTCATCTTCTGTAACATGGGCATAATGACACCTATCTTTCATGATGATTTAAAGATTTTAAATAGTATGTCTAGAAAAAGAACTTAGCCCAGTGCCTGGCATGGGGTGGCTTAATAAATAATAGCTAAGAAAAAAAAAGGTTAAAGAAAATAATAGCTAAGAAGAAAAAGCACAGTTGTTTTCCATTCAATGAATAAATCGCAGTTTCATAAATCCAGGTCAAATTATACCCTGTTATTTTAGTTTGTTCAAGAAAAAAAAACAAGAAGAAGAAGAAGAAAAAAAGAATGCTTAGCTTTTTTTCTCTTTAAAAAAAAACTATACAATCACAATATTAAGGAACCACACACATTCCATAAAATGAGGCAGTAGCAGCTCCTTGGTTTCAGACCCAGAGAGAGTGAAAGGGGGTCAATGGCAGAGCATTAGAAATGGACCAGGAGAACCAATATCATCTCTCTGGGCAGTTTATGACATTCTGGATGGACGGGGCTTGGAAGAGATGACTTCTGAGACCTAAAATCTTGATTGCTTAATATTTCATTAGAAAAGTTTAGCTCCCTGGTCTTGCCAGGAGTCACAGAACATTGGTGCAGGAAAGGACATCGATGAGTATGCAGACATCAAGTCACGTCACGAGGGAGGAAGCTGGGGTTCACTGAGAGGCGACTTGTCCTGAATCGCTTAGGAAGGACCAAAACCCTGAACCAGAAGCCAAACCTGCAGATGTCTGTGGCAGAACTTCCCTATCATTCATCACCCCAGCTGTTACTAGATACCATGGGTTTAATTCTGGGTAATTATTATGACTTGTTGAATTTTTAACTTCCCCTAATAAGAACTTCAACGGAAAACACTCAGCATTCCCCAATGCTGTGTAATTTCTGCAAAGGCGACTAGAATGACAATTTTATTTCATGGAAATGGGAGGGCTGTATAAACAGTGAGCAGTGTCTCAAAACTCAAAAAGCCATAGGAAGCAATTATCTTTCCACGAGGGTATGAAAATTAAAAGTTGGAAAGCTCAACACCTTTGTAAAGATTTTATTACCCACACTTTTCATAGGATGTAACAGCTGTGTTCTTTTCTTCAAAGCACTGATATGACTCGTTGGTAAATCAGCTACTTTTTTTTCAAGTCTCCCTTGGTTATTAAATAGCTTCCTATAACTTTTGGTTATCAAATACCTTAACTCTCCTCATTTCTGCAACTTTGAACCACTGAGAGGAAGACAGCATTATAGCTTATGATGGGAAAAAAATAAAAAAGGAAGGACATTCAAAGTAATGTTTGTTGTCTCTAGCAGAACTTATATTTAAGGTAGACTTTGCCGGTTATTCCTCACCGTTAACCAGAAAAGCGGAAACTAGCTCAGGGGATGTGGGTTCTGGGTTCTTGAGCATGAGAAGTTCTCCTTTTGCTTTCACATCATTTTGTCATTTCCCTCACTGCAGAGTTGATCGTTTCTATTTCGAGCACAGGAATATTTTATGAATAGAGAGCACACACACTATTTCTCTGAGACTCTTGCAGGCTGACAGACAGAAAGGGCGTGGAAGTTTATGTGATGGGCAAAAGCCAACTCTTGTTTGCCTATGCCTTCAGGAGTTTATATCGTACTTTAGAGTAAAACACATCTTTGCAAGTGACAAACATCACTGGGGTGACAAAGGAAACTAATTTCATCCAAGAGGCCCTGACTGGGAATAAAATTATATGTGTGCAAAGTATTAGGCAGGTAAATATCACCTCTGAGAAGTACTCACAAAGTGGTTTTAAAAAAAGTACAATAGTTTCTTTCAGAATCATTGGGTGGCCTGTTCCTTCTTCTTCCTGGAGTGAGTCATTGTACCTGAGGGATCACTTTGTACAGACAAGAATGTCTACCCATATTGAAAATCTGGCTGTGGTTTTTAATGGAGGGCTAGGAAAGGTAGCTGTGGCTGGCAACTGGTGGTGCATGCATAGGCGTCTGTATCATTTTTCTCTCTAAAACATTATTTCTGTGTTCGGTATACTGCTCTGCGGAGTCGCATGGCCCAGGCAGGCTCAGTGAGTCTGGATCTCCAAGCAATAGGTCTGTTCTAAACTCCTATTCCACCAACCAAGTAACTGCCTTCTGTAAGGATGCTGGCTGGGAATTCCAAGCTCTTCGGTGCCTCCTGAAAGAAAGACTGGAGCTTGGGTCTGTGTGTCTTCTTTACCAGGTGATAATAAATAATCAGCTCTAATCTAACAAAATACAAATGACCATATGCTTTCCACTCTCTTCCTTCTCTAAGCTTTCCGGATTTTCACTGATAAGAGCCCTAAGGGATGCCAGAGGTTGGCGATATAATTTCACAACATGAAGCACTTAGCAATAGTAAGGCCAACTCTATTTAAACTCCAGGATCTCGTGATCACTAGAAGAAGTAGCCAACTACCTCCAGTAGAGGAGGCTGATGTGATGACTATTGTAGTCGAACATCTGACTTTCCCACTATGCTGCAATCTCTGGGAAGAGGCTACAATTTCACTGATAAGAGCCCTAAGGGATGCCAGAGGTTGGCGATATAATTTCACAACATGAAGCACTTAGCAATAGTAAGGCCAACTCTATTTAAACTCCAGGATCTCGTGATCACTAGAAGAAGTAGCCAACTACCTCCAGTAGAGGAGGCTGATGTGATGACTATTGTAGTCGAACATCTGACTTTCCCACTATGCTGCAATCTCTGGGAAGAGGCTACAACATCTGTCTTATTCAAGGCTATACTCCCAGGATTGTAAAGTTCTGCTCCTAACAATACCCACCGCAAGGCTTACTGTGAGGAATCCAGTAAGATCAGTGAATGCAAAGACCTTAGCACAGTGCTTAAAACATACCACTTATTTAATAAATATTTTGTTGAATAAAAAGAGGAGCACAAAGAGGAAGAAGGAAGCTTCTAACGTAAAAAGATCAAGACTGTCACGACGTCTTATTGGCATAATGGTCACGAAAGCTAATATTGACTGAGTGCTTACTACGTGCCAGACTTTAAGCTACCGTATTTAATGCCTGACAGCAGCACTAAGAAACAGGTACTCTCATTATCACCACTTTAGAGATGAAGAAGCTTGAGACCTTTGGGAAATAATACTCCTTTAATGAGGGGCCATTACAGGGTTTAATTCTAGATAATTCTAGGATTTACCCCAGGGCCAGAGGGATCAAACCCATGCTGTATTCCCTAATACAGGTTGGTGTAACTTCCAATGAGATGTGACTGAAGCATTTGGACATTCTGGCCAGCCCTAGACAGAACAATGGCTACCTTTGAATTGTCTAGGAAGTCCTGGAGGAGGAAAGAGAGCCCCCCCCCACCCCAGCATAGCGATTCTGAGAGTTTGCAGATGATTCTAGGATGAACGGCTATAAGCTGACAAGGAAGCTTTGGCGTTAAACACAATGCCAATTGTTTTTCAACCCAGCCCATGGTGTGGATGTGTGAAATTCCAAGAGGGAGGATATATAAAATAGAAAGAGTGTGACAGGAAAAGCAGCCAAGATACTTAGGCGCATCTGAGAGAGAACACACACATTGCCCATTTTATGTCTTAAGAAAAAGAGTCATCACTCTGGTGGAAGGGGGCCATAGTCCAACTCAGCAGTGGCTGCGGCCATGTTGACAACATGAGGTCAATGCAACAAAGTCTGCGCAAACCCAAGAGTCCGCCTGGAAGTCAGCAAGTCTTCACAGGAGTCAGAACACAGGAGAGGGGCTGGCAGAGGAAGACAAGAGATCTCCATGAGACAACCCCTGGCGGGAGGTGAGGCCAGAAAAGGAACAAACAATGGAGGCAGCAAAGCATGAAGATTTGATAGCTGTCAAGGTGCTATGGGCTAAACTGGGTCCCCCTCAAAATGTATGTGTTGAAGCCCTAAACCCAGGACATCAGAATGTGACTGTATTTGGACAGAGGGCCGGTAAAGAGTGGATTTAGTTAAAATAAGGCTGTTAGGGTAGGCTCTAACTCAATGTGACTAGTGTCCTTCTAAGAAGAGGAGATGAGGACACACAAAAGGAGACTGGGGGTGCTTACGGAGGAAAGATATGGGAGGACCCAGTGAGGAGGTGGCCATCGGCAGCATCTGCGAGAAAAAGGAAAGAGGCCTCAGGAGAAACCAAACCTGCCACCACCTTGAACTTAGCCTTCTAGCCTCCAGCGCCGTGAGAAAATAAGTTTCTGCTGTGGAAGCCATCCAGTCTGCATATTTTGTTATGGAAACCCTAAGCAAACTACTGCACGAAGCAACAAATGAGTCACCTGGGATTCTCCAAGGATGCAGGGGGAACGTGGGGGAGGCAGGAAGAGACTGGTTCTAACAGTTCCAAAGCTGTGTCACAATATCCCCCCATGTCTCCTTATTGTTAACTGTGCTCTTTGGAAGGTAGCCCTTAGGCTGGTGGATTATAGGGAATAACAGCTTAAGGCCCAGCACAAATGTTGGGATTCTGAAGAGACCTTAGGTGAGTTAAGACTCTGCAGCAGGCGGAAGTCAGGGATGCTGAATGATGGTAGGGGGGCCCCAAAGAAGAGCTGGGAACCAATGAACGCGAGTCTACTTCCCCTCAGAATTCTATCAAGGGACTGAAACTTCTGTGGCTGGAAATGACATTTCCATGATGTTTGTTAGGAGGTCAAGAAACAAAGTAGATATAAAAAGACTTCACAAAATTTTCAGCTGAACCAGTTTGGATTTTATTAGAAGACCTCTCCCTCCCCTGGGGCCCTCCAAGGATTGCCACGCCAACCATCTATTAATATGCAAGGTCTGATGCAGCAGGGCTAAAACATGGAAGCCTAAGAAACTAGAAGCTGGAGGAAAATTAAATGCGCTTCATTCCCATAAGCCCTTTGGTTACATTACCATACTAAAGCCACACAACCACACACACACACTTATTTTTTATGATATCCTAACTGTGCCTAGGTGAAGTACTTATTATCTCTCACCTATCTCTTAGCAAGTCAACATTTTGAAATCTCTCTTAGGACTTCCCTGGTGGCGCAGTCGTTGAGAATCCGCCTGCCAATGCAGGGGACACGGGTTCGAGCCCTGGTCCGGGAAGATCCCACATGCCACAGAGCAACTAAGCCCGTGTGCCACAACTACTGAGCCTGTGCTCTAGAGCCCGCGAGCCACAACTACTGAGCCTGCAAGCCACAACTACTGGAGACCACACACCTAGAGCCTGTGCTCCACAACAAGAGAAGCCACCGCACTGAGAAGCCCATGCACCACAACAAAGAGTAGCCCCCGCTCGCCACAACTAGAGAAAGCCAGCATGCAGCAACGAAGACCCAACACAGCCAAAAATAAAAAGCTCTCTTAGTCTGGTTGGGCTGTTCTAACAAAATACCACAGACTGGGTAGGTGATAACAACAGAAATTTATTTCTCACAGTCTGGAGTCTGGAAATCCAAGACCAGGGTGTCAGCAGGGTTGGGTGAAGGCCCTCTTCCAGGTTGTAGACTTCTCATTGTATCTGTGATGTGATGGAAGGGGCCAGGGAGCTCTGAGGGGTCTGTTTCATAAGAGTGCTAACCCCATTCAAAGGGGTCGCACCCTCATTAGCTAAGCACCTCCCAAAGGCCCACCTCTTAGTACCATCACATTGGGCATTAGGATTTCAATATATGAATTTGGGGGGCACACAAACATTCAGACCATAGCACATGCTTGTGTTCCCCCTCTCTTCTTTCTCTTTATCTCTCTCCCTTTTCCTCTTTTTGTCTCTGTTTGTTTCTCAACAGTTTGTGACATGGAATCCAAACTTAAATGTCACGTGGTTTGACTGTTCATTGCCATGTTAGCATGGTGGAGAGGCAGTTGGACCTATGGATCCACCTTTGACTTGTCCTGTAACCTTAAACATATCACATAACCTCTCTGAATTTGTTTCTTCATCCATAAACGAGGGGCATTAGAAATATGTGCTTTCTGTATGCCAGGGGGCTAAGCAGAGTGCTTGATAAACATTGTCTCATTTAATCCTATCAATCTTGGGTGGCAGGTATGTATTACTACCTTCCTTTTCCCCCCAGTACTTAGGATACCTACCCACAGAGTCAATGCTCTAAATAAATTACATAATACTTGAAAAATACTTTGTCAACTATGAAGCATTAAAGAAAAGTTAGCTATAAATTTGTTTAAACAAATCTCATGACTTGTATAGCATATACTCCTTTTATTGATGTTTTCTAAGAGGGGAAAGAAGGGCAATTTGGGTCCAAACCTGACATTATCTCCTATAAACCGACAAGTTTTGATAGAAGAAATGAAAACCAAAACAAGCTCAGAACGACCTAACCATAGGACTATCCAGAGATTGGGGAGACATAAGAGTTCTGAAGTCGCTTAAGGGGTCAGAGCAGTTGTTGAGTTTTAAGGCTGAAGGCAGTTCTAGGGCCAGCCTGGACGTCAAGGTCTGTCTTTGTTTAGTCTGGCTTCAACCTACCCCTGCAATACATTCCTCATTTTCTCCTTGTCGTTCTCCAGTTCAGAACTCTTCTCAACCCCTTCTTATTTATCAGAATATATAACCCCATTTTTCATCCCTACTAGGTCTCCCTAGAAGCTAACATGTAAGTGGCTAAACCAATCCAGTTAATGTGTTGATGAGTGCTATGGAGTTACTGTGTTACCCCCGTAACTGGGAATTTCACAGTGCAGGAGGCCAGTGAATGAAACAATTTTGGCTGGGCAGACTTTCCATGCATCATCATAATATAAGCAGTAACACCCACTAGAACTGCTAAAGCACTTTTTGGATGAAGTAGGACTTTCATATAGAGGTTACTGCAGGGGATCGAAGACCTTGTGAGACAAACAGGGTAAGGATTACTACTCTCTTCATTTTTCAGGTAAGAAAAGCAAATCTTGATGAGGTTAAGTAACTGACTTCTCTCATTCCCTCCCTCCATGCATCCTCTCTTCCTTCCTTCTTAAATGTAAAAGAAATACCACCTCCAAATCCCACTCACTCATTATAGCTGTCTTCTAAAGCTGCCACTGAACATCATCACCCCAAACCCTCAATAGTATTTTAAAGCCGAGAAGCACGTGAAAGTACATGAGTCCTATGCAAATTGCAAAGCACAATACAAATATAAGATATCCAGCCTCAGATAACTGCATGCGTCACCATGAAGTTAAAAAAAAAAAAGCACGACGTTTTATTGTTTTTTTCTTTTTTTCACCAAACACATGTCAGCCTCAAGTATTCCTGAATCTATGCTCTATTCTGTTCCAATAAAAAGTTATCAGAAGACTTCACTCATCAACCATTCCTGCAATTTAGGAATAAACTAAAACTGCAAAACAAATCATTGTTCATAAGAATTGCTCTTCTGTTGGGCAGCTGAGGTGGGTGTGACCTGGGCACAGCAACAAACATTAGAAGCAAAAGCTCTCCTCAGAGTGTGGCAAATCTCCCTTGTGAAACCGCATCCAGACAAGTGTTTACTGAAAAGCTCTTGTCATTTCAAAAGAACAGAGTTAATCTGGAAAAATCTCCATGCATTATTAAGAGTAATTTTTAAATAATCCCCCTGCCACCTTCATTTACTTATACCCCTCCTAGCCTCAATCAGGAAACCTTGCTGACAGTAGCAGGTGCTGGGTCTCACTAGTGACAAGGACCCAGTAGGGTTGTAAAGCTGGAAGGAAATGCCTTTAGCCTGTCCGTGGAATAAGCTAGCCTAACGAGAAGGGAGGACTTCCAACAATGGGGGCTGTTCTGGGATAAAGGCATTCAGTCCAGTTTGAACACAAAGGGATATTTCTGTCAAAAAAGGGAATTTCCTAGTGAAGCCTAAGTTCTTCTGTGACAGCATTTAGGAACTCAAGATGGACAGCAGGACATCGGGGCACCTCATAAGCTAAAATTACCCTTTGCTGAGGAATTAAAATGAACTGTGATTTGATGTTGGGTGGGAAATATTTGGGTATTGTGAAAGAAGAGAAATAAGAAAAGGAGAAAGGGGGTCAGAAAAGTTCAGGGTCCACAGTGTTTGGACTGGGAAATTAAACACATCTAAAGAGCTGTCATCACAAAAAGATTAATGTTGGGTTCCATACTCCCCTGACATTTACCTCAACTACCAAGTATTAAATATTTACAAAGCATTTGGGCTTACAGAGTGCTTTCTAATTCTTCCTCACATTTTTGCCTTCTGCCCAGATGTGGAAGTGTTGCTATTACTCTTATTTTATTGGTGAAGAAGCAGAGGATCATAAACACAGAGCAACTTATTCAAAATTGCAAAGTTAACGGAAAAGTTGGGGGTTGGGATGAATGACAATGACACAGTCATGCATGAACCCCTATTCCTAGACTAACCCATGCAGACCGAGGGGAAATCAGCCAATGGTCTGAAAAGAAATTTAACAGGAAAGCAGTTGTCTACATCCTTCCCATAAAAAGATTTCTGTGATCTGTGTTTGCAACAGACAAGATACTGGATTCTTTCATTCTAGTGACATGAAGAGAGCTGGAAGGAAAGGGAAGTGATGGACCGCTTATAAATAGAGCTGAAGACAAGATTAGGAGAGAGGCTGCTACCCTCATCACCTTCTCTGTCTTCTGAGTCACGAAGCTGTCGTGGTCAGGAGCTTGGCACACGCTCTACTTCATATTTTATACAGGAGAAAGCACCCAGGCTCAGGGTCTCCCATCACTTCCACATCTTTCTTTCCAGAGAGCGATCTCTTACGAAGGCATCGTCCATTCCCTTTACTGGATTTACAGTAATAAAGCATCTACCACGTGCTACACACATTATAAGCAGTTTAAATCTATCGACTCAATCTTTCCAGCAGGACCATGAGGTGGTTACAGTTATGACTGCCATTTTACAGATGTGGAAACTGAGGCCCAGGGAGTTTAAGACTGATGACATCACAGCTAGTCAGTGGCAGAGCAAGGATTTGAACCCACAGCTCATGCTCTTAATCTCTAGGCACAGTAATATCACACCAGTCTTCTGTCCTCACAAAACATTGGGCAGTGAGTTTGCACACAAGGATGCATTGTCTTCTTTTTTAAAAAATTGAAGTGTGGTTGATTTACAATGCTGTGTTAGTTTCTGGTGTACGGCAAAGTGACTCAGCGCTCTCTCTCTCTCTCTCGATATATATATATATATGTTATTATGAGGTATTGAATATAGTTCCCTGTGCTATACAGGTCCTTGCTGTTTATCTATTTTATGTACAGTGTGTACATGCTAATCTCAAACTCCTAATTTATCCTTCCCCCCTTCCCCCTTTGGTAACCACAAGTTTGCTTTCTATGTCAGTGAGTCTGTTTCTGTTTTGTAAATAAATTCCTTTGTATAATTTCTTTTTAATCTATTCATTTATTTATTTATTTTTGTCAGCTTTGGGTCTTTGTTGCTGTGCACAGGCTTTTTCTAGTTGTGGCCAGTGGGGGCTACTCTTCATTGCAGTGGCTTCTCTTGTTGCGGAGCACAGGCTCTAGGCGCGCGGGCTCAGTAGTTGTGGCGCACGGGCTTAGTTGCCCCGCAGCATGTGGGATCTTCCCAGACCAGGGCTTGAACCCATGTTCCCTGCATTAGCAGGCAGATTCTTAACCACTGCGCCACCAGGGAAGTGCCTGTATAATTTTTTAGATTCCACATATAAGTGATAGCATATGATATTGGTCTTTCTCTGCCTGACCTACTTCACCTAGTATGGTAACGTCTAGGTCCAAGGATGCATGTTTTTGGTGTTCAGTGCATCCACCTTCACTTCTTATAGCGCTTTTCCTTTTGGATGAAGCATTATCCTAGGATGATTATATTCCAGACATATGACCAAGTCTACCAAGTCTCAGTGGCAACTACTCATTAATTTTATTTCCCTGCATTAAAAATCTCTAGGTAACTTTGCTTCATGTTCTTTCTGTGCAGTGGTACTCAGAGAAATATAGTTAGAATTAGGGTATTTTACCCCTTCTAATTAAAACAATACATGAATCTGACCATCTTCCCATGTTTACTCTTTTATACCCTACAAGCTGTAGCCCACAGACGGATCTGACTGGCTCCTGACCTTACTTGTATGGCTGGCATGCTAAGAAGGAGTATGTGATAAAGACTGTATGTGACCTACAAAGCCTACAGTATTTACTATTTGGCTGTTTATAGGGGAAAAAAATTGCTGACCTCGTGTTTGATATAATTTCTAAAGTTCACCAGAGCAATATATTCTATATTTTCTTTGGGCATTTTGCTCTGTCCATTGCCATAATTGGAGTAACGTCCTCTTCATCTGATTAGCTCATAGCTGAGGAAATAAACCAAAAGAGACCATGGGTATGACTGCAGCAACAATGAGCAGGGTGCTGGAGCTGGCTTGCACAACTGATTTTGTGCATCTTTTCCCACATCAGCATTTGATGGTTTTGTATTGGCAGCCTGGAATCAGCCATGGTGGGAGGATTTATACCGTGGAAATTGGCAAATGCTACCAATTTACTAATGAGAGAGAAACCTTCTATATGGGAGAAAAACACATCATAGTAACTCTTCATTCTCCAAAAACATCCTAGGGTTAGGACTGAAGTTTGGTATGTGTAGGAGATGCAGAGGTGACCATGTTACTATTGTCTTTTATCAAGTTGAGAAAATAAGAGTTTAAATCAAGAGTCCTGAGCCCAAATATCCACAGGGGCTGGGCAGGTAGAACACACATGTGAATGGGCTGAATGAAAAACAGTCGGAAATGGCAGGGTCTGTGGAAACAAGGGAACGAAATCAAAGACATTTAACTAAAAAAAAAGTCAAGCCATCTACCAGACAAGCAAAACACTGCCTGCCAATTTATGGCCCTTGGCTTAAGGGAAAGCATTTTGAGGCAGAAAACTGTGCCTTTAAAAACCCTTTTCCTGCCTCTCCTGGACATTATATTGTATTGGTTTGAAAAGCAATAAAAAAGATTTTCACGAGATATAAGGAAAAGTGTACCAACCTAGGATTATTGAGTAAGGGATACATTATTGAGAGAGGTGACCAGCTCGCCTGTTCTGAAGGAGGTTTCCAACTGAAAGCATCACATTCATCTGAGGCCATTTATTCTCCTACAGAAGGCAGAGGTCTTGATTGACAGATGGCCCCTGAGCAGCCCGCCCCAGCTGTGTGACTCCCAGCCCAGCTTCCACCTCCATCTGGGGGTAGAAGTTCTCCATCTTTCCGGCCTTTGTTAACTATTTCAAGCCACACTGGTGGCATTTCATTAGGCTGTCTCTTTCAGGAGCTTTAAGTGATCCCCATACAGGCTGGAATAATGGATTTCTCTTTCAGAGTAAAAAATTTCCTTTCTCTTTCTGGAAATTATCAGACTGATGGGTATTTTTTAGACGGGGAACCCCACACAAACATCAGAAGAGGTCCCAAACACAGCATGAATTTCTCAAAACTAAGCCAGGGCTCTCTTGTGGTTCTTGCCAAAGGGAGAGAGGAGGACAGATCAACTCACATCTTGCGGGTGGGAGACAAGTAAAACCGATAGTGATTCCCAGCAGATTTTTAATAATAATTGGGAAGAGAGAATGTATAGAGATTTCCAAGAGGGCAAAAATAAGACATTCCAAAGAAATGTAAAGTGAGGTGGGGTTACAATACAGGATGCTTCAGGTCCTGCAGATGGTCCCCAGAGGGACTGCCTCTTCCCTAAAGGCAAATGCAAAACAACGCATTTAGGGAAAAGATGACAACTGCACAAAAAGGACGCTGAACCAGCCTCTGTAGTCACAGAAAAGCATGGAGGAAGCAAGGAGGCTGCATCCTAAAGCCACCACACAAGGCTCTGCACAACAAATAATCCGTTCTGTCCTTTTTGTCCCCAGTCACGGACATTATACCTATTATCTGTTACAATCAGAAAATGCTGTAGCTAAAATGGTATAAGATAAAATGACTAAAAAGCCTTTTTTATTTGTTTGTATTTACTATTGCTATGGACTGAATATCTGTGTCCACCCCCCCCATCCTCCCAAGTTCATATGTTGAAATCCTAACCCCCAGGGTGATGATATTAGGAGGTAGGGCCTTTGGGAGGTGCTCTACCCTCAAGAATAAGATTAGTGTTCTTATAAAAGAGGCCCAAGAAATTTCCCTTGTCCCTTTTGCCATGTGAGGACACAGTTCAGACACAGCCGACTATGAACCAGGAAGTGGGCTCTCACCAGATACAGAAAGTACCAACACTTCTATCTTGGACTTTGCAGCCTCTAGAACTATGAGAAATAACTGTTTGCTGCTTATAAACCACCCGGTTCATATGGGCTTTCTTGTTATAGTAGTATATGTTTTTGAATAGACTAAGAGAACAATCAATAGTTACTTATCAGGGGGCTGAAGACCCTTGACTATACGCACAGCCAGGTTACAGACGTACTCTGAACAGGGGTGACAGCTCATCTGCAGAGAGTGGGGACTGGCTTTGGGTTCTTAAATGTAAGGCAAAAATCCTGAAGGGCCAAAATCACTGCTGAGAAATTTCTCAACGTGCCCAGCATGGTATTGTGTATACAAACTTTTAAAGTACTTCCTGTGCCCGGTCAAAACCTTAGAGTCACAGAACTCCTAAAGGAAAGGTCAAAAGCTCTACAAGCAGATGTCGACCATATGAACCAGTCATCCTTTGGGATAACTATCAAAACTTCAGCTGTTCTTAGAAGATAGGTAACATCGAACATGTTCTTACTTGCTGGGTTTCTGGCCATTCCATTGATATAAGCCTAATACAAATGAATAGACTTGTTTTTCTCTTGTGAGTATTAAAGAGGGTTTGGAGTTGGCAACTTGCTCTGGCACCTTTGGGTTCTAAGTCAGTGACCGTACTATGGAAGCAAAAATGCTTCTTTCTAGGTCTTTCTGCTCAACAGTCCTGCAAGGAGACCTCTGATTAGTAGGGACAAAGTATGTGAGGACAAGCGCAATGAAGCTTAATCTTCAAAGGATACCGTTCTTAAAGTGACACTGAGTGTCTGTGTTTCATTATCACTTGGAGTCCGGAAATTGCATGGAACACAGAGGTAATTACAAAAACACGCTCAGCACCCTTTCCTTGGCTTCTTAATCGATGTTCCCGATACCTGGCCAGCATCACCGTAGTTAACTGAGACTTGTAATGTGAGCGGCAGTAATCAGCCCATATTAACAGAAAGCTGAGTGAAGGCTCACGCAAAGGTCTGTGTTTAAGGGGCTGTGCATCCGTGAAGGAAGTTGAAAATTTCATGGAGCTTGTTTTGCAGCAATGGTACAAGTGGTAATTCTCTATCTCCTGATAGAGTAAGATCCTCTTGCAACCTATGAATAAAACATTCAACTAACAGCAGGTAGTCTAGCGACTGAGGGGCTTTGGGAGGGGTGGGCTTTTGTGGGTGTCATCATTACTATGTTGGCAGATGGTGCCGAAATAGCCTCAATCTGTTCCTAAACTGTGTGTCTCAGGCTAAAGCACAGAGCACACTACTGTTACCGCACTGGGCCAAGAAAAGAAAATGTTGTGCTTTTTTTTGGTCCCGGAATCCCTCCGACAAGAAACTAATGTGCTGGGGAGACATGTCTTCACCTCCATTTATTTCCAGTTTCATTAGGAAGAGAATCTGATTAAATCAACCTTGAGAAGAAGGTGCATCTACATCTCTTACACTAAAAATTAACTAGTACCTCTCCCTTGCCTCTAAAAGCCAACAGATCCACATAAGTGAAGATCAGTGTTAATGCAATTCCATACAATAGAAAAATGTACAGATTCCTAGAGCTACACAAGATGATTATGACCTAACGTTTGTCTTGGCCCCTCTACCAGCCTCGGAGGCTGACTCTTCTGGAGAAGATGGATCATTCACACCAAGTATAGATCATACAAAACCATCCTTTTTAGCTGCTCTTAATATGTTTGATGTAGCGTAAGTTCGATGTTTTACCAGTAAATATGACGTATTGCTATAATTATAACTGCTGTAATCGGCCATAACATTTTCCTTTTACTTTAATATTTTATTATTATTTTTTAGTGTTGGTAGAGTTTTTCCAGGACAAAAGAAACTTTGAATAGATGCCACACATCGATTAATTAGGGGCATATTTTAGCCTCCTAAAACCAGAACAAGAGCAAGCAGCCAGTACGAATCACAGATGTATCTGCTGTCCCCTCTTCCTCTCTCTGTCTAAAGCACCTAGCACTGTTGCCATGTTTAAAACAAAAAATATAAATAATAAAATATGGTTGTTCATTAAATAATTTGGCAGATTTATTAAAACCCAGATATCCCAAGGCCTTCGGTTTTCTGATATATCCTTTTTTATTATTATTATTATCCAAATAAAGTGAACAGTATTCTCGGTTACAACTCTTTGCCCCCAGGTCATTCTGCTCCTCTTGGTGTACTGGGAGACTGACCTCTGGGAATTCCACTGCCCAGTCTCCTTGCCCTCTGACTTTTATTTATTTGGTCTGGCCACTGGGAGCACAGGCAGGAGAACAAAGATGGGAAAAAAGAGGTCTGAGTGATTATTTTAACAGGCCCAGCCACCTAGATGTCTACTCTGATCTTGGCTGCACACAGCTACAAGCAAAGGCAAGCAGGTCCCTCTTAGATGGCTCCAGCCCTCATCAGCCCCTGGTGACATGATTCTCTCCCATACCTCCCCACACCTAGGGGTGCTGATGGCTCCCCACTCTTGCTGGTCCCTGGGCCCATCCCCATCTTGGCCGGTTCCCTTAGCCCCGCCCACGATTCTGCTCCAGCTTTGCATCTGTTTCCTGCCAGGATGCTGCCTGATACAGCCCCATCCCACAGATGGAGAGTATTCCAGCATTCCGCCAGAACTTCTGAAGATTCTGAGGGAGAAGCAAGATCACACTCTCCTGTCACAATTTGCCTGGATCCCTTCTCTGGCTTAATTCTCAAACACTTCACTCACCACAGCCAATGTCACCTCTTCCCACCCCTGGAACTGGTCCTATTGCCCTCATTCTTCCAAAGCACACAACCACAATGTAGCAAGTGTAGCAAAATCTTACCAGAGGCTTGAGAAAGATGGAGGAGGCCTCCTGTTTGGAGCATAACAGGAAATAAGTTAAAATTAATCTTAGATGTGACGAAATTCCTCGGCCAAATTTATTCAGCCACCCCCACCAGAGGGAATTGCTCTCTGGCAGGCTTCTCCTTAAGCCTTGCTAACTGCCCTGATACTGGACTCGTCTGAGTTCTCTCCCACCTCCCCCAAACTTTCGCCCCCTCTAATTGCTGCCCCTCCTACCAAGAGTTTCCCAAGTACCAGTTACTCTATCCTGCAAGGCACTACTGTTCAGTCTTTGTCTCAATCTTATCCTTAAAGACCATGCTGAGGGTCTAGCCTAAAGGTTGGCAAACCACAACACCAGAAGTCAAATCCACCTGTGTTTGTATATCATTTTGCTGGAACACAGCCATACCCATTACCTGGAGAGTTGAGTAGCTGCAACAGAGACCTGCTGGCCTACGAAGCCTAAAATATTTACTATCTGCCCCTTTACAGAAGAGAGTTTTCCACCCCCTGGTCTAGCCTTTCTCACCTAAAAAAGGTCAAGGAGGCATTCTCCTATATAAAAGTTGCAGTCTTAAGGCAATTTTTGCCAACCAAAATGAATAAGTCGCTGGCTTTTAAAATGATGATTTTCTCTTTATTACTCAGGACCATGGATATTCAGTGTTAGTAAAGATTAGAGAAATGGTATTTCCTATATTCAGACTGTAGATCTTTCTGAGGACAGTTTAATCTTGAATATATGCAGATCTTTTAGCCCAATAAATGCCACTTTTATTAATTAATCGTAAGGAAATTTGTATTGAATAAGGATTCGCCTACAAGAATGTCAACATGGATAGTTTATAATAGGTAGGTAGAAAGCAACATATATAGCCAACAACTCATATATCCACTCAAGGAATTCTCTGAAGCAATGAAAAACAATCATGTAAACAAAAATTTTTTTTTTCCTGGAGTTCACTGGTGGCTTAGTGGTTCGGATTTTGGGCTTTCACTGCTGTGGCCCAGGTTCAATCCCTGGTAGGGGAACTGAGATCCCATAAGCCTCACAGCACGGCCAAAAAAAAAAAAAAAAGAAAGAAAGAAAAATATTTTTTTCAACCAGTGAAAGAGGTTCATGTTGTATTTTCAAGTAAAAAAAGGCAGGTGAAGATACAGAATATGTAGTACGGTCCTATTTTTGTTTAAAAAAATATATATGTATATAAGCATACCCATATACACCTATGTATGTATACAAACAAATTAATCCAGAATAATACACCAATTTTTAAACATGTTTGACTCCGAGTGGAGAGAAAAAAAGTGACTATTTTTTCCTTTTCCTTCCCTCTATTTTTCCCCCAAAAGATACATTTTACACATTGCTAGGCATTGTCTGTTTGATGAGATCTTGAATGGACTTCTTTGCCAGTGTTTAACTGTTTGATACCTGCCGAAGAGTAACTGTTGACTTCTCTAATTAACCCAAGCCTTTCATCCCCCTTTCCGCTCTGAAGCAGGTGAGAGAAATTACATTCTCACTCTATTCAAACAAGTTCTGGGGACTTCCCTGGTGGCACAGTGGCTAAGATTCTGCCCTCCCAATGCAGGGCACCCAGGTTCAATCCCTGGTCAGGGAACTAGATCCCACATGCATGCTGCAACTAAGAGCCCACATGCCGCAAATAAAGATGCCATGTGCCACAACTAAGACCTGACCCGGCGCAGCCAAATGTTTAATAAATAAATAAATGTTAAAAAAACAACAACAAAGAAAAACAAGCTCTGTTGTAGCAACTGTTGACATCCTGTCCATTCCACTGAACGTAAGGACTCCTGCATTCTCTGTGTTAGATCAGGGAGTTGTTTGCTCGGGAGTGGGTTTTTTTCCCTCCTCCTTTTTAACTGACTCTAAAAATATATCTATCCACAAAAAATTGAGCTGATGGAATATAAAAATATTTTGGTCCTCATCCTTCTGCAATCTGGGAATTGTGGTCTGGAAATTCAATACAAAGGATCTGTTTTCTGAAGCATCTGGCACATGCAGGACTTGTAAAGACTGGAGAGGGAAAAGGAGGGTGAAGTGATTTGCTGTCTGGGAAAGTCAAATTCCTGCATTGGGGGCCACAGGAACTCTTTGGAGCTGCCCAGAGAAGGGGAGACATGTTAGTGCTTGAATTGACTATATAACTTCAAGGCAGTGAATTCCAAAGGAAAATAAAATATGAAAATTTCTTCCAGGGTAATGGTGTTAATACTTCAGTGCTTAGCAAAAGACTAGCATGGTGCTAATGACATACCCTTGTTCACTGCAAAGGGTGGTGTTCTGGTTTCATTAAGCCCAGTGCAGTGGAAATAGCCCAGGCTCTGGAGGAAGACAGACTCAAGCGTTTGAGTCCTCAGCCATGTGACTTCACAGCTGTGGGACTTTAAGTCATTTGCATCCCTCTGGGACTCAATTTCCTCTTCTAAAAATAATAGAAATAATACTACCAACCCTGTACTGATTTTGTTATTGTTAGTAATTATATGTGCAGTGGGTAGTACGTCCCTGGCACCCAGAAAGGAAATAATAAAGGCTAGCTACTTCACTAATAGTTTAAATATAAGTAATAAAAATATTATTTCAAACACTGGTCATATTAATAATAATCTTCTAGTTTGCCTGATTTTTCAAACTCGGTATCAGAGGAAGGTCTGGAAAAAATTTAGAGGACAGCCTTCCAGGCATTAGTTAGAAGGTCTGGGTCAGAGCCTATTTCCAGCTAGTTTTTCCAACAACCTGTTTTCCTCAACTTTTAAAAGTAACTGCTAGGGCAGACCTTCAACAGTTCACTGGTTGCAGGAGAAAATAAAAGAGAAAGGAAAAGCATTCTCTTTCCTCTTTACATGTTTGCAGAATCTTGTTGTGATGGAGGCTAAGTCTCAAATAATTCCTCTCATTATATGCTAGCAGTTGACCAGACTGCTGGCTGAGAAGCCAAAATTCTCTTTTTTTAAAGACTACTTAAATTTATTGGTTTCTCCATGTGTAGGGAATGGATCAAGATACTCTTTATAAACCACTACAGTCCCTGTCTGTATGTGCCTGGTGCATTTTATTCTACTTCCCTGGTAGTGTCTTGTGGTTGGCTGTCTGTACGTTGTGAAGAGGCCCCTGTCTTGTGGTTGCCTGTTGAGTTTTACGGTTGTTATGAAAGTCTTGTGAAAAATGCTGATAAAGGTTTGCAATGAAGAAAACTGAAACAGACTTATAGGAAGTTAGGAGCCAGCTATATTTTCTCATCTTTACATGAAAGCCTAGCTAGCTGGTGCTCAGCAGCTGCAATATTGAACTATTAGTATGGAAAAGTCTGTGCTGGTCTTGGAATCCCTGTCTGCTAAAGCGCCCATTTTGAACTTACCTAACTCCTTACGAGTCCAGATTCTGTTTCTTCTTTGGGCAAACAGACCGTTCAAGTCTTTGCATCAAAGCTGTTACCTGATTCTTTCTGAGCTTTAAAGCTTTCACTTTATAGAACTCTAGCAATCATGGGATGTGGATAGAAACTTGCACTTTCAATATTTCAACTGAATCAATCATAACCATGATTATTTTCATTATTAAGAAGTATTAAGAAAGCTCATTTGATCTTTCAAGGCCAGGCCTCTCTACTGCAGACAGATTATTCCATCACTTAGGCTAATAATTCTTCCTTCCTTCCCTTCTTCCTTTCTGCTCATCCTTCCCTGTCTCCTTCATTTATGCGCTCATTGATGGGCATACAAAGTCAGAGACTGCTCTATCCCTAACTCCTAAAACAATACTAGGCACATAATGAGCCTCCAATATATACGGTTGGAATGAATGAATAAACCAGATTCCTTTGCCCATACAGCCTGTCACTCTGTCATTACTCCTCAGCAATATGGCAGTGATTATACACCACAGTATTATTACTATACGAAGCATTATTTTTTATAATTATTTTTAGAAGTTTTACTCCACGGCGATAATGTGACTCATACAATGTGGTGGTTACTATGCTGCTCCCTGCTTGGGGTTGGGACAGGTGATGGAGTGGGCAAGACAGACACAACCTACCCCTGCTCTCTTGGACCTTACAGCTGAATGATGGTGAGGGCCACTGCACACATAACTACACAAGCAATAAAATCGTTATATTTTCTGTGGTGGAGAAGCGTAAGGATGTTTTGAGAACACATATAGGAAGACCACATCTTGTGCAAGAAGACAAAGGGAGCATAGCCAGGTCAAAACGAGGTACCCTGAGTTAGTGATAATTAAGCTAGGACCTGAAGGGTGGGCCAGAGCTTGTCATAGGGAAACTAAGATCTAGGCAGAGAGACAGCATGTAGGAAGACCTGAGGTGAGAAGAAACACACCTAGGAACTGTGCAAGGGCTTGGAAGGAATGTAGTGAACAAGAGATGAAGCTGGAAAGGAATGGAAATCAAGGAATACTTCGAAGGTGGAATTAGCAGGGCTTGATAATAAATTCATGAAGGGGTAGAGACAGAAGAATCAAGGATGAACTCAGGGTTCTGGCCTTAGTAACTAGGTGGCTTTATCTTGAACTCAATTTTTAGAAGCCACTGTATCGTTGTCTTTTTGAGTAGAAGGTGTTGCCGAGAGAAAGAGGCTGTAAATGTGCCCACATCTCTTAGCTCGCCAAGCAATGTCTCCCATGATCTGGCCTTGCCCTCTCACTCCAGGAAAAGGTATCTTCTTGCTTCGGGCAAAACCTCACAGTTCCCCTAATGGCCATCCACCATTTACCACCTAATTAAAACTTCAGCTTTTAACAGCACTCAAGACTCACTTCCTCTCTGACACCTCTCAAAATAGGACTGACTCCTTCCTTCTTCGTTCCCCACTGCACCCTACAGCAGCCTTTTCAAACTTAAATGCTTAGGGTGGCAAGGAGGCATATATGCAAAAGAGGGTCACTTGTATATAACTGAACTTGTCTGTACTGTGCACGGGTGGGAGCAGGGAAGCTGGGGCTAATCGGAGATGGACCACCGTCTCTAAAAGGCTACTCAGCATACACCAGATATCGTAATGGGAATTAGGGGCTAATGTTGTCAGGTTTGAGAGATTCAAAAGAAGCTCAAAATCTGAGGGGTGCATGTTTGTATGGGGGTGGGTGGGTGGGTGTGTATGATCTCCCAACTTTTCAAAAGAACACTTACTTTTTAAACTCTGAGCAGGTCATTGAAAATATGCCAGTTTTGTAACCTCTGCTCTATAAATTTCATCTTCATTATTTGCTCTCTTGTGTCTTCTAATCATCTTTATTATTTTGATTTGTCTCATGTGTCTTCATCTGAGCTTCCTGAGGGCCAGCACTGTGGTACATTCATGCACTACTGCATCCTATGGCGGCATCCCCCCGCCTCTATAATCCCCAGGCTGAGCCCAGTGTCTGGCACATAGCAGGAGCTCAACAAATATTTTGAATTGACGCATTTACATGGTTAATCATTCAGTAGAGATTTACTAAGTATCCAGAATGTGCAATAACTTGCTGTGTTCCTAACTTCCAGTACCAACTGGCTTGCCTGAAATTCCTTCATCTGGGATGCATTTGTTGAGCTGACTTCTCTAGGTGTTGCCTTATGGAGATAGCACACGAAGAACTTGTCATCCACTGATCAAAATCAAATTTGTCTTCTCATATTCACTCTCTCCTAAATCACCGTCCTCAGATGCCGTTCACTGTGCTCCGACTTGCGATAATGTTGCCAATATAGCTCGTAAAGTGCTCTCTGACCCTTGGAAGAAAGATGCTGCAGAAAAGGGAATTGATCATAAAATAACTGAACACACTGGGGTGTGTCTGGCCTTCTGTTTAAACGGAATTGACTCACTAAGGGTCACGAATGCTCATTTGCTCAGAGAAGAAGGATGCTGAGCGATAAGGAGGAGAAGCGGAAGAGACATTTCCATCTGTCATGAAGTCAGGTGGAAAATGAAGAGCTGGCTTCCATTTTACAAGCAGAACCAGCTCTATGCACAAGCAAAGGCGACTGTGATTTAAGAATGTGGGAAGGGGGCTTCCCTGGTGGCGCAGCGGTCGAGAGTCCGCCTGCTGATGCAGGGGACGCGGGTTCGTGCCCCAGTCCGGGAAGATCCCACATGCCGCGGAGCGGCTGGGCCCATGAGCCATGGCCGCTGAGCCTGCGCGTCCGGAGCCTGTGCTCCGCAATGGGAGAGGCCGCGGCAATGACAGGTCCGTGTACGGCAAAAAAAAAAAAAAAAAGAATGTGTAAAGGCTCCTGAAGAATTTAAAAGATCTCTGCCCCCTTCCTCCAGCCATCCCCCCCAACCTAGAATATTATGATTCAGATATTGAAAACTCAACAGAACTAGCCTGCCGCTTGAATATTACCACACTGTGTGCTAAGGAGGGGAATCATATTATCTATGGCTAAGGGATTCCACCTAATAACTGACCCTTTATCACCCACTGTCAGCTTTAGCGAACAAAGGAGTGAGGGACAGATTCACAGAGTGGAGAAGTGCTAACGAAGGGGATGAGGAAGTGAGATTCAGTGTAGAAACGAAAGGCCAAGTGCGGACACTAAGTTATCTCAGGGTAGGAAATAGGACGCAGTGGATGTGAAAAGACAAACTCTGAATTTTGATGAAATCTGATAGGCTACGAACGTGTTGCCCACATGACGATGACATCTAGAAAAACCATGCAAGGACATTAGTCACTAATGAAGGCATTTCAGACGTGACAACAGGGTAGAAGAGAGAATTTGGGACGGAAGGGTTTTACAAAGCCCCTCATGCCACTTCTTGTATGTGTTTATTTCCACTTCTTTTTCATACAGCTCCTTCAGAGATCCACACAAATTAAATCTTAAAGGCTAGATTTTATGTGCAAGAAGTCTGTCCCCGCTGATCGTACTTCTACCTGCAGTGGTGGCAATATTGTTGTTGGCACTGGAAGAAAACTCCTGCCTTTACAGCTGGTCCCGGTTTTTCTTTTCCCTTATGCATTTGGCTCGTGATTAAAGCTTCTTCCCTCGTGGGCCAATGAATTATTTTATATTTTTAAAAAAACTTCTTAAGCCAGCAGCTCCATCACGTATTAGTTACAACCTCTTGAGCTACCGACTTAAATTCTGTAAGCTTCCATTTCTTTTTCTGGAACCTGGGGATAATAACTGTATGAGGATTAAAAGAGAAGCATCATGTAAGAGTTGAGTACAGTGTCTGCACACAGTGGGTACCCAATAAATGTCAGCTGTTATGACCGGGTAACTTTTCCAACCCATTCTCTTTCCTTCACCTTGTTCTAGCTTAAAGCAGTCAGACACAAACGGTGCTGCCCAGCACGCAGCTCACTGTGTTGTTTGAGATGTTTCAGAGAATCTTGGCATTGTAACCTGCGACCCGTTGTTGGTGACGGTCTTGTTTTTTCTTGCCTATAAACCTCCCCCAACCACTATGTCATGACACACAGCGTGAGAAAAGAAGGATATCCAATTTAAAGAGATAATTAACAAAAGCCAAGCCTTGGGACCTCCCTGGTGGCGCAGTGGTTAAGAATCCGCCTGCCAATGCAGGGGACACAGGTTAAGAGTCTAAGCCCTGGTCCGGGAAGATACCACATGCCGTGGAGAAACTAAGTCCATGTGCCACAACTACTGAGCCTGCAAGCCACAACTACTGAAGCCCACGTGCCTAGAGCCCATGCTCGCAGCAACAAAGACCCAACGCAGCCAAAAAATAAATACTAAATACATTTAAAAACAAAAAAATCAAAAGCCAAGCCTAGCAGAAGGGCAGTTTTACTTGGTTCATTAGACAAAAGGGTAATGAAAAATCCAATCTGATCTCAGGTCAGGCAACTTGGTTAAGTTAAAGTTCCCAGAAACACAGGGGTTAGCAAACACACACACACACACCCCCATATGTACACATGTGTTATATAATTTAAAATAAATAAAATATATAATTAATTAATATTAAATATGTATCATTTAAAAAATCTCCTCTCTGAGATGGCAGCAAGTGGTGACATGCGGTTGAGCTAGAATTCAAACACAGTTTAATCCAACTCCAAGGCCCATGCTCTTAAGAACAATGGTGTATTGTCTCCGTGGCTAGACATCTTTCAGAGAATGAGGTGGTGTTCCGGACTACCTAAACTTCCACTTCCCATCCTCCAAATCATTAAGAGTCTAAGATTCATAATGAGTGTATCTAATAGCGTCACTCCCTTACCCTTCCATCCTCAACATCATTTTCTATGTCCTCACTTTGCTTTAGTTTTCAGCCCAACACTTAACACACCTGACATTAAAGCATCTATTTATGTATTTGTTTTCTGTTTCTTTCACTAGAAAATAAACTCCACGAGACCAGGAACTTGATGTTGGTCACATCTAGCACCTGGAACAGAACACTAATAACAGAATAGAACAAAAATTATCTTATTCAATGGATGGACAGATGGGGATGGATGGATGAACGGATAAGGTGGTAAAGATGGATTTAGTTTGGTGCAGGACACCCACTTGGGTAACGATATAGGGAAATTTCAGAGGTACCCATTCACAGGGTGAGCTTTGGGGACAGTAAATTGACCTCTTCTGAATGGCAGAAGGTAAGAATTAGAAAGTAAAGGGAATTAAAGCTGGAAAATTAAACTAGAGCCAAAAGTTGGAGAGCTTCAAATGCCAAGACATTTACCCAGAGTAATAATATGAGAACCGTCTTTCTTCAACTGAGCTGAACGAGTCGGGCTGACACTTTCAAGAAAGCCCCAGAGAAGAATCATCTCTACCTTTAGGGTCTCTAATAGCTGACCTGGATGGAATTTGAATTCTGTCCAATTCCCTAGCTTGGGATAACAGAGGTTTTATTTCCCTCAAGACCATTGGCCTAAGACCTGAGGTAGAAAACAAGAGAAAATCAACTGCTACATTCCCAGAGGCACAGAGGTTGAAATCTAATGCCTGTGGGGGAGAAAGAAATTGAAGTCCCAAGGTCCAACTTGTGCCTGCCAATTTTTTCCTTTTCCAGGTTAGGAAAAGTCTCATCTTTTTCTCCACGGACAAAGGCTAGAGGATCTGGTCCTAGCCCCATGCCCCTTACCTATGGGATGTCAGGAATTCAGGTAATCATCATGATGACAATAACCACAGCTATCCTTTATTGGGTGCCTACTCAATGCCAGACCTTGGGCTAGGGACTATGTGTAGGTATTAGTCCGTAATCCTCATGACAACACTGCAAAAGGCTAAGTCAGTTTCTCAAGGTCACACTCTTACTCAGTGGGAGAGATGGAATCAAAACAGATCTATCAGGTTCCCAAACCTGTTTTCTAATGAAAGAACTGCATTCCTACATGATACTGGGTAACAGGCCCACAGCTGCCAAGGCCAGCTGAGTGATGATTAAGGGGAACTCTGGGGACTAAGGTGGAATGACAGGGTGAGTAAGGAGGCTAAAGGAAAAGAGTAAGTAGGGAGACATCCAAGAAGGTCCTATTGGAGCCGAAAGTGAAAGGAGAAGGTCACTCAGAGACAGGAGACATAGGCCAGGAGATTGTTGTAAGAGGCCAAATAGTCAGACGTGGAAGCTGTATTTACATATTTGAAAGGTCACAAAGAAGAAAGGATTAATGCATTTTGTGTTTCAAGAGAAGGCAAAACTAGGAAGTACAAGCACTAGTTTTAATTTAGGAAAGCATTCCCAAGCACCCAAGATGTCTCTAACATGCATCCCCAGATTCATCAGCCTAACACTCTTCCCTTCCTCTGTGAAAGACTTTCCTTTATTCCAACCATAACATTCCAATGGGGGTGTCCTTCCTTCCTGGCTACTTTGACTGCGTGAGTATAGACACCAGATGGAAGGTAGGCTAATCAGATCTTTTCCCCCGACTGGGAACATGGGAACCAGAAAGAACAAACAGCAACCCTTTCTAACTGTGAAGCAGGGATATATGAGCTTGGGAAGTTGCTGGTGGCCGTGTTGTTTTCCACTAAGTGGAGAAAGCCCATCTCTACTTAGAAAGATGGACGAGAATAGAGAAAAATCAGAGGGAAAGAGGAAATGAGGAAAGTGAGGGAGGCAGGGAAAGAGATGGAGAAATTGATTGATCTCCAGTATTCAAACCTAGCTTCTACTCAACCCTGAAACCTGCCCTTGCCATGTTTTGTCAAGAGAGCTAAATAATGTTGCTTTTCCCTAAAACGAGTTTGAGTTTGGAGTCACTCAACCACAAGATCCCTATAACATAATCATTAGTGAGCCCTAATGCATGTGAGTTGAGGTGAGGGCATGAGTTCCCCACCTCTGGACACATTCAGAAAGGACCTGGATGATGATGACAGAACACAGGTTTCATGAATGTGGTCTCTGCAATGAGTTGGAAGTCCTTGTCAAGTCTAAATTCTATGAGAGCTGCAAGATGGTCAAGAATATGCTCTTTATTTGTGCCTCAGTCACTTTCTTTTTTTTTTTAATTGGGGTATAGTTGTTTTACAATGTTGTGTTAGTTTCTACTGTACAGCAAAATGAGGTAGAGTTCCCTGTGCTATACAGCAGGTTCTCACTAGTTATCTGTTTTTCACATGTTAGTGTATATATGTCAATCCCAATCTTCCAGTTCGTCCCACCTGCCCCCTTTCCCTCCTCGGTGTCCATACATTTGTTCTCTATGTCTGTGTCTCTATTTCCGCCTTGCCAGATTCCACATATATGCGTTAATATATTTGTTTTTCTCTTTCTGACTTACTTCACTCTGTATGACAGTCTCTAGGTCACTTCTGCATGGGTCATTTGCTTCATTATTTCTCCAGCTCCATTTACACGCAATGTCATCTGTTGATGGCTCACTTACAAGACTTCCTGAGGGGATTTCACAATCACTCCGATAAAGAATCTAAGAAGAAGGTAAGGGAATGTACCTTTGTTCCCCTGCCAAACCACAGCATAGTATGCAATCAGATTGCAGTTTGGGGACATAGCCAGAAAGACTCAAAGCTACTATTAAATCAGGAACTCGGCTGACCTTAACACTTAACACAAAGAAGACCCAAGAGGCTAGTGTGGTCATCTCTTTCCTAAAGACTCCAGACCTCACTGAAGTTATCTTCAATGAATAAGGAAATCCAGACTGTATATCTACATGTTGCCTACACCCACCCTATTATATAAGCCCATCACAGACCTTCCTCAGCATCAACCCACTTAAGATCAGGAAGTGTTTCTGATATCTTTCAGCTGTTATACACATAACAATAAGGACTGAAAGAGTTTAATACAGGTTATGGCCATGAGTTCTAAAGTCGCTATTCTCTATGGAGATCATAGTAGACTCACTCTGCATTATAGGATATATATGAGCTCAACAGTTAGTGGTTTAGCTTCTTTTCTGCAGGAAACCCAAAGCAAGCTTCAGAGGACAGAAAGAGAGCAGCAAATGTAACCAACAGAGTTAAGACCAATCTGGAAATGTTCACATATTTCTACTTGTTTATAAACATTTAGGGAATTCTCCTGATTCACTAGTCATCAGGTTGGTAGTCTGCTTCAAATACTTTTTTGATAAATGAGCACACTCCCTCCCCAAAGCAGTATACTTCCTGGTAACATAAGAATTGAAAAACCACACTGAACACAGTTATGCCTATTTGAAAGTGGCATTACAATAGTGAGATGGCCACAGCAGTCACGGGGCATCCACCACTGTTAGCGATCGACACTGAGTAAGGAAGTACAGCACACCAACGATCTCCTGACCTTGGCACTCTAAGAAGACCCAGCCCTTGGCCCATCACCAAGTACTTCCTATTCTCCCCGACAGGCTGGGCTCTAATGACGCTCTCTTGCAAGCTAACTCCAATGTCTTTCATTCTGAAACAATCCAGTAAATGCTTATTTGGTTGACCCCTAGTCTGCCCCGCAAGCCTGTAAGCTCCCTGGGGGCAGGCCTATGTCTTCACTCATCTCTGAATATGATGATCCTGTCCCGTACTTGACAGGTGCTCAATGTTGATTTCCAACTCAAGCACGGTGTCAAAAAGGATTTGAACTTACTCAGGACCTGCACCCAGAATGTGCTAAACCAGGGGTCAGCAAGCTTTTTCCGTAAAGGATCAGAGGGTAAATATGCTACGCTTTGCTGGCCATAGAGTCCCTCCCGCAACTACTTGATTCTACCGTAGATAATATGTCAACGGATAAGAGTAGCTATGCTCCAGTAGAATTTGATTTCTGGGTACTGAAGTTTGAATTTGATATAACTTCTACAAGTGACAAAATATTCTCTTTTAAATTTTTTTCAAAAACTTAATTCTTAGCTCATGGGCCGTTCAAAAAAGGGTGGTGGTAAGTTTCACTTTCTGGTTTGACACGCGAAGAGCTAGGAAGTTGTCGTTCCCATCCTCACAACAGGAAAAAAAGCTGAGAAGCTACAAATCAACAACTTTTCTTAGGTCATGAGAGAGTTGAGGTCACAAATTTGTGAGAGCAAATCACCATGCTCCCACAAGTGGCCAGACAGGTAGCTATAGAGATTCACATCTTACCAGGAGGAATTGGGTAGGAATACCTAAACTGCAATGGGCTGATTAGCCTTTAATTACTAATTATTGGAGACTGGGTTTGGCCTAGCTTGAGAGATTAAAACTCCTGAAGGCCTAGTCCTTGAGGGACTCCCACACTTTCCTGAGTTTTATCTCCGAGAGCTCCATCAGGTTCTCAACGTGAAGACTGGAAAATGAGCCCTTCATGCCTCCAGCAGCAGGAGAGGAAAAGTAACCACTCGGAAATACAGCTGACCCTTGAACAATGTGGGAGTTAAGGGTGCCAACCCCCCACCCCATCCCATCGCCCCACTCCCCGCAGTCAAAAATCTGCATATAACTTTACAGTCCACCCTCTGTATCCATGGTTCCACATCCATCAACCAACCATCTGAAGGTTTGACCAACTTCAGATCGTGTTGTACTGTAGAACGTATTTATTGAAAACAATCCATGTACAAGTGGACCCATCCAGTTCAAACCTGTTTTGTTTAAGGGTCAACTGTATACCCAGACTCTTCTGTTCTCCTTAACAAGGCCTGCCTTCAAGGGAAACTATTTTACCAGAGGCTAAACTACTGGGGTTTTATCAGAACCCAGTGAGCTAAGGGAAGGGAAATACCCAACTGCAGCCCTTCCTTGTCTTCCTGTTTCATCTAAGGGGTGAAAAAAACTTCTGAGAACCACTTGTGAAGAACTGTATATAGTCAAATGTATTCACCTTTTTGGGGGGGTTTTCTCTGTGGATAAAAAAAGAGCATAAAGTCAAAAGACAAATGGGAGGGCTTCCCTGGTGGCGCAGTGGTTGGGAGTCTGCCTGCCGATGCAGGGGACGTGGGTTTGTGCCCCGGTCCGGGAGGATCCCACGTGCCGCGGAGCGGCTGGGCCCATGAGCCATGGCCGCTGAGCCTGCGTGTCCGGAGCCTGTGCTCTGCAACGGGAGAGGCCACAACAGAGAGAGGCCCATGTACCGCAAAAACAAAAAAAGACAAATGGGAAACTAATGTGAGGCTAATTTCCTTAAACAATAAAGAATGCCTACAAGAGTTAATCAACCCAACAGAAAAATGGGCAAAGACTATAAACAGGAAAAGAAATTAAAAGGCTCTTAAATCTGCAATGATGGAGACTAAGGACTGAGACCTAATCATAATCAAAGGATAAAAGAGTGTTTCCCCTCGCACACATGCTGCCACCACATTAGTGCGGCTACTGTATAACAACAGGGGATTACTGTTAACTGCAAGGCTCTGATCATATTTCTAAAGGAGTCTCTAGGGAAACCCAAGACAACAGAGCAGACAAAAACAAGGACATCAGAAGAATTCAGCCTCTGACACCTACAGTTCCAGGAAACAATAAACACAGCCTAATTCCTAGGCAGATAACCCCCCAAAAAATGTGGTGAACTGGAATTGGCCCACAGGTCATAGTTAACCCACCCCTGTGCTTGGTATAGAACACCCTGTGAGGCAACCAGAGACTTTTAATAGAAGTGTTTCTTTTTCTCAAAATGGTAACTCAGACCAGGATTTGCAGGATTCACATAAATCCATGGGTTCCAGTTACCCATGTTGTTATGGTCTGAGTGTGTCTCCCCCTGCCCCTCATTTCATATGCTGAAATCCTAATGCCCAGTGTGATGATATTAAAAGGTAGAGCCTTTGGGAGGTGCTTAGCTAATGAATGGTATTAGCACTCTTACAAAAGAGACCGCAGAGAAATCCCTCGCCCCTCCCTTCCACTAGGTGAGGGTATGATGAGAAGTCCGCAGCCTGGAAGACGGCCCTTAACCCCACCATGCTGACACCCTGTTCTTGAACTTCTAGCCTCCAGACCTGTGAGAAATAAATTTCTGTTGTTTACAAGGTGCCTAGTCTATGGTATTCCTGCAACTCATGGATTGCTGGTTCTTAATAAAAATAAAACCACTGGAAAAGAACCCATATGATTCTTTATATAAATATCAACCTTTTTTTTCTCAACTTCTCAGAAGTTTTCAACTTCCAGTGAGACAATACCCGCGTTTAAAACCACCGCTACTATGGGTTCCAGAGAACTGAATTTGATTACTCATTATGCCTTGGCTTTACTTTCAGAATTGATTATAGTGAATTTCAAGAGTCACATAAAAGAGCACTAATAGCACCAGCTGGCATGCGGCATGAGACACACCAGCATTTTTATAAATGTCCCCCCTGTCACTACAGCTCTATTCACTGACAAAGGCCCTGCTGTTTTCCACCAACTGCAGGTCCAGCAAATTGCACTTAACTAGGGTGGCAGTTCTGTAAAGCAGGCAAAATGTTTACCAGGATGAGACCAGCCAGGAAACCCATTTTCTTTATCCTCTAATCAGGATGAAAAGAAGGACTGGGTTCATGAAAGCCTGTGCATTAGGACCTGATCCCGTGCTGTCATCTCTCGTTACGTGCATGAAAGAAGGGGACTGTTTGGGTTTGGAGGGTGCAGAGGAAGCTGCTACTTGATTTTCCTACCAGCTGTTGTTCACTCACAGGCTTGTTGCCAACATAAGTTACTTTGCTCTATGTGCCATTCCTTCTCTAGCTTGGATTATAATCTAGAATTTGTACAGTGCTTTTGGCTTTATTGATCTAATTAGTATTTTGTCCCCATACTTCTGTACAACCTAAGACTGTGGTCTTTGATGACAGGTACCTTGTTTAATCTTCTTTATGCCCCAGAATCCAGTACAGTGTTCAGTACCCGGTGGGCACTCAATAAATGCTTGTTGAAAGAAAAAAAAAAAATGCTAGGCAATGGAATTGTACCAAAACAGGATAGTAATAAAAATAGCTAGTATTTATCAATCATTTAAACTTTCAGGAGTGCCTGACTACAATCCCTTGGTAGTATTAATATCCCTATTTTATAGATGAAGAAACTAAGGCTCAGAGGTATGTGTAGCCAGGCCCACAGGCCCTCTGACTCTGAAGCCCAGTCTCTTATCACTGCAATGGACTATCTCAGAAACGTCTACCTCCAGCACAAGGTATGTGATTCCCAGGAAATTCATTTTGTTATTTAGACAGTACGAGTTCTACATATCTCATTACTATATGTGCTTATTTCCCAAGAACTGCTTGGTTAATGATGCTCATTGTAAAGTGCAAAGTTCTTGAAAGGCAGACAGAGGAACGCAGGCTTCCTGGAATACTCAGAAAAATAGTTAGCTTACTAAGCCACAAAGAAACCCGCAAAAAGGAGGTGATGCCATTGTTGGTCTCTCTGTTTGTTAAAATGTTCTTTCTTCCTGGAGGAGCGGAAATCAGTTTCCTTGTAACTAGTAGTTCACGGGTCTTTGTCCTAACAGCACTAACATATTTCTCTTCAACAACCACCTTGCTGGTATCTGGCACTGACTGCCTGGTCTTATCTTTGTGTTAGACACCAAAAGGCATGGGATTATTAGTACAACTGGGTTTTAGTACATAAAATGTAGAGGTCATTTTAAAACAATACACCTTCAACAAAATAAATTACAGAAGGATCAAGACGTAAATTTAAACAATGGAACCAATAAATATTAGAAGAAAAATGACCTTTTAAAATAATCTAAGGTAAGGCAGGCCCTGCTACATATGACATAAACTCCAAATGTCATCTTTAAAAGATTAATAAATTTGACAATATAAACATTTTTTAAATGTCTTAATGAAAAAAATACTATTAAGCAAAGTCAAAAGATAAATGGGAAACATATTTTACAACTAACAAGAGGCTAATTTCCTTAAACTATAAAGAACACCAGCAAGAAAATGGGCAAAGAATAGAAACAGGAAAAAAATATTAAATCTACAATATGATGCTTGACCTCACTCAAAATAAGTGAAATGCAAATCAAAGTTTCAATGTTTTTTTTCCCACCAATCAGATAAGCAAAGATCAAAAAGTTGATAACACAATGTAATGGGCAAGAGTATGAGGAAAAATACATTCTCAGTACTTTGCTGGTGGAGAGTAGACTGGCACAATAGCTCTGGAGAGTAATCTGGCAATAGTCTCCAAGTCATAAGCACACATACCTTTTGACTCAGGATAAATTCTAATTCTTGGAGTACTTTCACATGTATGCAAAGTGACATATTTCTAAGAATATTCATTACAGTCTTGTTTCTGATAGCAAAATATTAGAAACTCTCTAATGGCCATCCAAAAAGATGTCATCAAGAGAATAAATAATGGTACATCCAAGCAGTGATATATTAAACAGAACAGGGCTCCTCTTCCCCTCCCTCCCTAAATTCTAATTCTTGGAGTACTTTCACATGTATGCAAAGTGACATATTTCTAAGAATATTCATTAGTCTTGTTTCTGATAGCAAAATATTACAAACTCTCTAATGGCCATCCAAAAAGATGTCATCAAGAGAATAAATAATGGTACATCCAAGCAGTGATATATTAAACAGAACAGGGCTCCTCTTCCCCTCCCTCCCTCCCCTTCTCCTTCCCTTCCATTTTTTCCAAAAAATTAAGGGACCTGGTGGTGAGGGAAGGCTGACTACTGTGGGTTAGTATTTGACCTACATTCCCTCGCTTAATCCTCACAACAATGAGGTTATTTCCATGTTTGCAGATGATGAAAATGAGGTTCGGAAAGGATAAATAATTGGTCCAAGCTAATAAACAGCGAAGCCATGACTCAAATCCAGGTACGACTGATTACAAAGCCCATACTCTTACCACCAATTTATCTTTGCATTTCTAACAGTTTTTGCTCCATATGTTTTATGGCGAAGCTCTTTGGCACATAAACTTTCGAATCTATTATGTCTTCATCATTGATTATACCACTTATCCATGTGAAACCACCCACTCTCTTGTGTATAACACTTTTTGATTAAATACTATCTTCCTCATATTGTTATCCACGTATTATCTTTTTATTATTAAATCATTTAACATATATTTGACAACAGTATACCAGCTATACACTGGCAATACCAAAGTGAGTAAGACTTATCAAGTCTGTCTTCAAGGTAATTAGAGGAGATATTAACTAATAAAATACTGTACAATGTGATAATTGACTAGACCATTTTAATTCACCGGGTAATGAATGCAAATGACTGAATATTGCTTTTTAATCCACTTTGACATTTTATGTTCTAATAGAAGAATTTAAACCTATGAACTTGCCATACTGCATACATTTGGGGGTTTATTGTTGTTCTTTTGTTTCCTTGCTTTTTCTTTTCCATTATTTTTTTTTTCCTTTAGAGGCTCTTTTATGTCCCATATCCACTTAAAAGACAGGCGTCTTATTTTTAATTATATAAATGGTTATCAGAGTTTTTTCACAAACACACAAAAAACCTTATTTACCTAATCAAAACAAATGAACAAACAAAAACGGGTTTGACCATGTTTTATAGATGCCCAGGCATTTAGTGTCTATACTTCTCTCAACCCCACTCTCCTCCATTACCCAGCCTTTATTAATTGACTTGGGTTCCCAAATCTAGTCATTACTCTGTGTGTGTGTGTTTTATTCTCTTTTAAGAACCTTTTTTGTCATCTGTGTTCTAGTTTGTTTCCATGGTTACAGCAATTATTAACATCAGTTCTTATGCTGGTTCTTAGTATTTTTATTCACCTGACCTTAAAGTTGAAGCCAACCTGAAGGATGATTCCCTGGGGATCCCCGCATTGGGTGGGAAGCTGGAATAGACTGCTTCTAAAATCACTTCCCACTCCAGCATACTTGGTAACTGTAAGCAATGTCTATAAACTGTTCGCACACACACCATGCTTATATAGTTGAAGAATACAAAGAGCTTACATCTTAGATGCATTCACTGACTTGCTTATACACGCTCTAGACCTTGAAAATGCTATCAACAAAAAAGGCAGTAGAAAGATCTAGTGATATAGCTGTTTAGAACTCAGGCTCTACAGCTAGAGTATCTTGGTTCAAACCTGGGCTCTGACACATTACTGTGCGACTTTTGGGCCGATCACTTAGCATCTCTGTGCCTTAGGCTTCTCATCTGTTAAACAGGGGTACTACTTCCTCAGAGGGTTGTTCAGAGCCTTTAATGTGATAAAACACAGAAATCCCTTGCAAGATGCCTCAATAAAAAGTTTCTTCTATTACTAGGCTTTTATCGGGCTTTGTTGTTTCTTGAGCATGGTGGCATTATTATTAATATACTATATATATATTAATACATCCTTCTGCACTTTCCAACTCTAACTTCTCTCATTCTTGATAAATTGCAACTAATGACTCTGATGAATGAAAAGAGAGATGCTACTTCTCTACTCCCCACAAAAGACCTGCAGGCATCACTCGGAAAGATGGTCACAGCCCAGCCAAGCAGCTGGACGTTTCTGGGGTCTGCATTATTTCACTGCAACTGCATTCAATTGCTTTGTTGATCTACCCAAGAGCCAGACAATGGTTCTGATGTTCTGAGAGCTCTGCTAGAAAGAGAGGCAGTGGTTTCTGTCTGTGAAACTCACCGTAGAAAACAGCAGCAAAGCCCGGAACAATTAACCTGAGACGGAGACTAACCCACCTGTACATGGTCACACCACTGAGTCCCATGGAACACATCGTCCTCATGCCACTCAAGTTCTAGCAAAACAGCACCAACCATTAGCCCCTCGGCTGTGTGCTGGCACCCTAAAGCCAGGAGTGATGGATACCCAGCAGCCCACATCCTCAGAACTTCATCATGGGGACATCCTAAAGTCAGAAGGTATTTACCGAATACTAGAGGGGACACAGTGGTACTGCCTGTGTGCAAATAACACTAGCTTGTACTTGTACCTCTTTCATACTCCAACCACATCACTTACATTTGACCACATTCTAGTGAGAGGGGCAGACAACACTTACATGAACAAGTATGCATGGACTATACAGGATGGTCATAAGGGTTCTGGAGAGAAACAAGCAAGGGAGGGTTGCGGGAAGTAGTGTACATCAGAGGGAGGTGCTGGTAAGGTTTGCCAGATGTTCCATTTAAAAGATGCTGAAAGAGAGGGTATGACGCCCTGACAGCATGCTCTACTCTTTGTCGGCTTGTGACCCTGGCAAGTTGGTAACTCTATTCTGAGCCTCAGTTTCCCTCCACTGCAAACGATGACCATGGAGTTGTAAGAGAGAATGATACATCGTTGAAGTTACTAAGCATTAGATGCACAGCAGATAACCAGCACATATAAAATGCCTAACAAAATGCTCCATATATTCCATACCTATGATGTTATTATCATTATGTGATTAACCCAAACTCACATAGCAAATTTGCTGTTGGGCAGGGCCTAGAACACAGGCAGGTCTGCACTCCTAGCCCAGGGCTCTCTCTGCACACATAGTTGTTCTTGCTAATCACTGGGCAGTTGGTTATCATCAGCCATGGTATTTCGTGAGAAACATTTCTATGCATCCTAGCTGTCTTTTCCATCATGAGATGCATCTCTTCCTACCAGTTTATGTCTATAACTACCGCAACATCTGACTCTATAGTAATCAGTCTTGTGATGCTGTCTTCTACTAATCCTACATTGCCAAGTGGCTTTTCCTTCCAACATACGTTGATCCCAGTGAAGGGACTGACACAAAAAGGCAAGAAAAACAACCACCATTCACTTTGCAGAACGTCAAGTCAGTGTGGATCTTTTCCTTACTTTCCCTCACCTCATTCCCTGTATCCACCCCGGTCTTCATGATAGGAACCATGCCTAATAATTGGGCATTTCTTTGCCTGATTTCAAGTGCTTACTGAAAATTTGGACCTCAAACCAATTTAACCTTCAATATTAAAAGGGAGACTGTAAATCCTGTGTGCAAGATGTACCTCTTAAAATGCAGACTCATCTAGTGTGAATGGATCATGCTTATTTTTTTAAGCAATTTATTTTTGGCACCAATCTTTACCTATGTTTACATTAAGCTGGGTTATGGGAAAGACAGACAGAGGTATGGAGTAATGATCTCAGAATTCTAACAGGAAGAGTCACTTTGGACCATCTATTTCCAGATTGTTCACTCAATGGAAAGGTGAGAGAAGGTGTTCGGTGGGGAGATCAGGAATATTTGACAGCTGCTGTGATACCGGATTTGTGGCTGGACTAGAATGGAGCCAGGCGCCCAGTATCTCTGAGAAAGGAAACTTCTCGTCCCAGAGGGAGGTGAACAATGTTTTGGGAAAAGAGAAAGGTCCAGGGACTCAGTCAAAAATTAGAATCTCAGACTCCAGAGAATAAGATAAAAGGAAATCAGAATTTATGGAATTAAAGGAAACCCTGGGTGGCATTCTCTTTTAGTCTCTATTATTTCTGTTATGTGAAGAATGGAGAAACAATTATTCTTTAGGAAAATGCACCTGAAAATTTTGTTTCTGTACAAAAATAAAGGACAGATTCAGGGGAAAATGTATAAGTAATCTCTGTTCCATTAGATCACAAGCATTTAGGTTTCTTTGCTAAGAGAGTGAATACAATGAAGACGATGAAAATGCAAGTGCTGTATGCTTATGCTTCTTTTTAACAGTCAACCAGTTTGAACTGGAGAAGCCCTTGATAGGTTTGTGTCTTCTTCCCAAACAAGAATCATTTTCAACTCAAGGATCTGATTTGAAAACAATGGAAGAACATGTGTAAAACAAATATAATCATGCCTTCTTTGAAACTTAACCCAAATCATACAGCTTTAATTTACATCAAGGTCTTTGAGCATCTTTAGAACAGAATTTAGCCCTTCTAATAGAAATCTTCCAAAATAAGCTTCTCTCAGGACTTCTGTTGGGTAACAATGTTACAATACATATCTTATCTCTGTCCTATATCTGTCCTGTCCAGAACCCTCTGGATTGCCTTTCACATATAAGGTTAGGAACACACTTTTTTTTTTTTTTTTTTTTTTTTTGCGGTACGAGGGCCTTTCACTGCTGTGGCCTCTCCCGTTGCGGAGCACAGGCTCCGGACGTGCAGGCTCAGTGGCCATGGCTCACGGGCCCAGCCGCTCCACGGCATGTGGGATCTTCCCAGACCGGGGCACGAACCCATGTCCCCTCCATCGGCAGGCGGACTCTCAACCACTTGCGCCACCAGGGAAGCCCAGGGACACACTTTTTTAAAAAATATAAAGTATAACGAAGGACGCAGATAAATGTCTCCAATACAACTGGGGTCAACTAAACTGAAATAAGGATAGGGAACACTAAAAATTGTGTGCCCACCACAGACAGGACAGAGGAGAGAAACTCCTTAAACTGACAGACTCTGGGTCCAGAGCAGGAATGGAAGCTCTCTAGTCAAAAGCAGTGATCAACCACATTCTTCAAAAGCTGGAAGAGCCCTTGGAGGGAACGGGAAGAGAAGGAAGGAAGAGGAAGAAAAGACGCTGCCATAAGAGGCAGCCTGAGAGGTAACATGTTTCATTAAAAGCACTGACAAGTGTATCACTGTTGTTGGTACCAACAGCACTCACAGACCAGGGAAGAAGGCAGTCCCCTCTGCTGACAAGTCTCCAAGCCTACAGAGGATACACTTGCAAAATCACCATAATAATAATGTACTTTAAAAGTAATAAAACAACAGGAACTGAGATCTAAAGGAGAGATCTGAATGGGCCTGGGGTAAC